>NW_013665930.1:489799-497885 GCF_000517525.1 Limulus polyphemus
AACAATGGAATCTATCGACTAACATTGTAAGATAGAGGGAAGGCAGCTAGTCATCACCACCCACCGCCAACTCTTGGGCTACTCTTTTACCAACGAATAGTGGGATTGACCGTGACATTATAACGCCCCCACGGCTGAAAGGGCGAGCATGTTTGGTGTAACGGGGATTCGAACCCGCGATCCGCAGATTGCGAGTCGAGCGCCCTACCCACCTGGCCATGCCGGGCCACAAAAAATAAATGATTCCATCCAATTTTATTGGTCAGTTCTTTGCACTGAGTTTTGTACCAGGCATGATCATGAAACTACTCAGCATGATAGAGTATATAGACCCTACCAGAAATGGTCTATATAAAAACTTAGTTGTGTTGTACAGTAAATATATACTATTGATACTTTATAAATATCTTAGTATATGAAGTTTTAAAATGTATTTCGTTGTTTCTTAACATCAGTTTATATTAACTGTTCTACGTAACAATGTTAGTCGATAGATTCCATTGTTCTACGTACCTATATCTTACAGTGTTAGTCGATAGATTCCATTGTTCTACGTAACAATAGTCTTACACTGCTAAATTAGGGACGGCTAGCGCAGATCAGCCCTCGTGTAGCTTTGCGCGAAATTCAAAAACAACAACCATTCGCCACACACATTTTAGCATTTATTGGGCGAAGTTGAAAGAAGCGTCATAAATTTGATTTCACAACCAAAAAGCGCTTAAGCCCCCAAACTTGTTTTTCGTGCGTTTCTTTACTTCATTGAAATTATCGCTCCACGGGATAAATTATTTCCTAATTTCAAATTCTCGTGAAAATGAATGATGGATGATAAGTTTCACGAAATCAAACTTGGTGAGCTGTAGATCTCCAGATCTATGGGTTTAAGGTTAGTGAGTGTTACTTATAAGGTTAGAACCGCATCCGCCATCATATATTACAACTTGTTCGGTGGGACAGCGGTAAATCTTCGGATTTAAAACGCTAAATTCAGGGATTCGATT
This sequence comes from Limulus polyphemus, assembly GCF_000517525.1. Classification (NCBI taxonomy): domain Eukaryota; kingdom Metazoa; phylum Arthropoda; class Merostomata; order Xiphosura; family Limulidae; genus Limulus; species Limulus polyphemus. The sequence goes on from NW_013665930.1 coordinate 490,804, forward strand.
ACCCTCGGTGGACATAGTGGATAACCCGATGTGGCTTTGCTACAACAAAACACACATTAAAAAAACTACATTCTTAAGTTGCATGTGTTAGAATATGACGTTGGATTATACAACTACACTGGAGAAACCTATTTTAATAAGAAAGTTCGCGAAATTAGACTTGAATGTCGAATCATTTTGGTGAAAAATCTTGGAACAAATGTATCACTTAACACGAACATAGTTTAAAAAAGTAACCGATATATTAGTTTTTATAAACATATTAAAAGGTGCGAGTTGAAGAAATTCAACGGTAGTTTTCCTAAAAGTAGTGATGAATGAATATGATATGTGCAGTTGATCCAAACCCTCGGATCAGAGCATATATGCCGTAAAATTCCTTCAGAAAAAGAAACATTTTTGTTCTTAATAACTTTTCTCAGATTGACCTTTCAGCACACACGAAGTCTGACGAATTGTTGTAGATATCGATGTGAAATTGTAGGAAATTTCAAAAAATAAATAATTTTCCTGTAATGTACTCTTGAAAATAAGCATTTTGATATATATATACTTGTCTATCTGATCTTTTGTAAAGTAGTAATCATTCTTGTAAACGTTTAAAGCTGAAATACACGGGTTGTGCCAGTTACGATTTTGAATATGCAAACCACCAAGTCACGTGACAACCACAGTTGATATGAAGTCGCGGTGGAGTGGTTTACATCAGAATTACATTGTGACATTGCTTGGGGGTTTCGTAAAAAGTGTAATATAACCGAAAATTGGTCGCCTTTGGGAATGGCATGTAACAGGTATGTACGGGCATGTATATGATGCTATTAAACGCAAAGTATTCATACACCGAGATCATAAAGATGTGTTCAGATCGGGTATTTAGAATTTTCAACATGGGTATATCCTTTGTACTTAATGGTGTTGAAAAACAGTGAAATATGAATCAGCTTGGACAACTATGTGGTGAGGGTCCAAGTGCTAGTTTTTATTTTTTCAATATTTTTTTTTTCCTGTTGTGACCCCCACCCTCACTAAAAATACGTATAAAAACCTGTAGTGTATATAGCTGTAATCTCGCAACGCAAGTGGACAATTCTTAATCATTTTCATTATATCTGTTTGTTTAGTCTTGCTGTATGTTTCGTTTTTGTTTTTTATCGGATGGAATAATTTTACAAAATTTAAAAGTGACACTTTTGTGTGTGTCTGTATGTGTGTGTAAATATATATAAAGGACTTTATTCAGCACAATCTTACGGTCTTCGTTGGAAAACATTTGAGATTACGCTTCAGAGTTAGGGCGACATAAGTCGGAACTGTCTATTCTTAGCTTTGTTGCTAGGGCTTCGGCTTCATTTTTGTTCTGTGTTGGCAAAAGACCTGATTTGTGTTACTGAGGTTAAAGTTAACTACACCCCCCTGTAAAGTTTGTTTCACTGTATAAAGTACATGTTTGGGCAGTGAAGGAAGTGCCTTGAGAGATATTGCTTACTTTCAATTACAATGATGCAAATAGAACATTGATGTAATTATTTCATATAATTGCATTCTCTTGTGAATAACTTTCATGGAGTATGTGTAACTGCATGAAACAGAAATAACGAAATTTACTCATCTTTATGCAAAATCCATAATTATGTGTTTGTATATCAGACATTTTAAACTAATAATAATTATGAACAATTACCAGGTGAAATATCTCCATTATTTCGTTGTGGCAGTTTTATCAAAGGGTCAATTAAATCATATTACTCCTAAGATTTGTGTTATATGATGCTATTAAGTTTAAGTTAAAGGTGTTACTGCAAAAACGTCGTGAACAAAGCTTTCGTCTGGTACTTATTCTTAATTTTTATCAGTTTCGAAAATTTATATTTGTAGTTTTATTAAAAAATAATTCAACGTTTTCTTTCTCTTGTTTTAATTTCTGATTTCTATATTACTCACAGTGTGATATTAGCCTAACAAATCTCCGAATCTCCGCACGTGAAGTATAATATGATTTTATAAAAACTCCCATTTAAACCATTTTCTTTTGTTTTAAGCTTGTTAACCCACTAACTACCGACTTATTCACGTACTGTTACCTGTTGTTGATGTTCACGTAATATATCGTATTCAGTAATTTTGTTTGTCACAACACTCATCGTAAAGAACTGGCCAAACACTTGAGTGAAACCCCACATACTAATTAGTGGGATTAATTCCAATATTGATTGTATTTTCTGTGTGTGATTTACATTACGGATCTTGTAACAAAGAAAAGTAATCGACCCATAAACAGTTTGTCGCGTAATTAATTTAAAAATCGAGTGGGTTAAAATTTATGTGTGTAAAATGTGACTATCCGATGGCCGTCTAAAGTTATACATGTGATTTAAGGTAGTCACTTTAAAAATATCATACAAACTGCGTCTTCATAGTGCTTAATAAAGAACACCATTGTGAGCTTAGTGAACAGATTTTTGGTTTATCGTGGAAACATATGCCCTTTATCTTCTGTAGTTACAGTTCACTGAAATTATTATCAGAAACGGGTCATGTAAGCTTCTAAAGCCAAGCTAGTTCGTGAATAACTAATAGGTTGCTATGGTGATTTGTTAGTCTTTACACCCAATCTTTGTTAGATAACATGACACGTGACTGCCGCAGGTGCTGTTTGCGCAATGCATCTATACATACCGAATAAAATGGGAGTAAAAAAAAAAACTCGCATAAAATTACCTTATACGCAGGAATAGATATTTGTAAATCACTGTATCAAAAATATCCAATTTTATATTAAAGCCTTGTGTGTGAAACATAGGGCAGAAAATCAAAAAATGGTAGAGACTTCTAACTGTTTTTCATGTCATAATAACTAAGAAAATCATTCAGAGTCTCGTAAGCCTTATCATGAATAGGTGAGCCTTAGAATGTAAAGATGAACACGTTTTTGATGTTACACGAAATAATTTAAATACATTTTTAAGTAACTGAAAATTTAATCTTTATTTTCCTTACCACTTAGTCTCCAACTTGTTTAAATCAGACTGTAAATGTCACAAGTTATTACTATTTACAGAAAACCGATAAAAAAAAATATTGAAATATCTTTTCGTCGTAGTTTGAACAGAAAATGCTTATAACGTCTTTCATTGTCTCTGCTTGTCAGCTTGCTTTATGTTACCAGTTATTGATTGTATTACTCTGCACGGATTATATTTACTTATAAATTAACCACTATGTATTTGCGGTTGAATGCACAGTAACACAAACTTACGTGACGTTTTACTATGGATAGTTTCCTGTAATGATAATAAAATATAACTGCCAAGGATAAGTGATAGCCACAAAGTTGTTAAGGGCAGACAAAAGTCCTTATTTATAAGTAAAACACCCCCAATGGCTCAGCGGTAAGTCTTAAGGCTTATAACGCCAAAAAAGGGGGTTTGATGCGCGTGGTTGGCACATCACAGATAACCCATTGTGTTTCGTTGTTTTTACCAACAAAACAAACTATAAGTATAAATCATTTTATAAAACAAGGTTTGGGACTTTGTTTACAGTAGTTTTACTTGCAAGTTTTTGATGCGTGTATGCTTTGCATTTTCTTTTTAACCCCCCCCCCCCCCAAAAAAAAAAAGACAGACAAACGTCTCTTATTTTTACCGCACTTAACTGTCACATAGTGTCAAGCTAGAATCGTTTCGCTTTCATTGATCGCATGAAAATTTTCAACAATATTTTTAATGTACACAGAACTCAATAAAACGATTTAAATATTGTTCTTTAATAAGTTACGGTAAATCTCGTTGTATATTCATATCTTGTCGTATTGTGGGTTGAAACACGTGTAGAAGTTTTATGCAACTAATAGAATGTATAATATTTTTTATTTCTACTGAAAATACATAAATCAATTGAATTAAAAAAATAATATAAAGATAAGACCCAATATGAATATCATGGCTATCTCTAAATATTTTGTTCTAGATCGTAGCTAGCAAACCTAATTACCTGATATGTAACGAGTTACATCATTATGGAATAAATTATAATACATAAATTACTAGAGAATGGTAGTTAGTTTTCTTTAGTATACAAGTTAATGATGTATGTGATCCTGTTCAAGTTTTGGTATTCAATATTTCGTAGCTTCCAAAATCGTGAAATTTCAGACACGTAAAAATATAGTATTGTTACGACAATGCAGGTCACGTGACGCTTGTATCACGCCACTTCCTTCTCGAACCTTTATGAAATGTCGGGAGACTACTAGATTGGGGTAGTCTTGTATATATAAGACCGGCCAAGAAACAATGCGTTAGGTAATGTGTAATTGAATTGCGGAGAAAGAATATTGTTGAGCACGTGAGACGTTCGTTGTGAATTATAGCGTTTGTTATAGCACGACTGTTGAAATTAAGTGTATTCAGAAAAAATAAACCAGTTTTATTTAAGAAAGAACTTGTATCGGTAAAGTTTCTTCGGAAATAATTTTTACGGAAAATTAACTAACTAATGGAGACGTAACGGTATTTTTAGTTTTCGATCAAAGAACAGTAGAGATGAAGATATCTCGACTTACCATATATCTTTATTGCTTATCAACGACAAAATGTTCACATTATTTATTTCATAGGTATTGAATACAACTGCTATACATACAATCGTGTATAATGCTGAAAGTTATGTGTACATATAACAAAATTTAGATATGTCAAAATTTATTTTAATAACTTAGAGGCCATTACCACTTGAATTCTGTTTATGAAAACCTATGCTGAGATTATACGGTTTTAGCTGTCAAAACAGTGAACATGAAAAATCCATTACTGCATCAGAAGTCTCATGAAATTCTTAACGTCTCTTTTCTTTTTCCCTTTTTTTTTTTTTCTTCTTTTAGTTGCTATACAATTTGAGATACAACTTTCAGATGCCAATGGCAATAGATGATCTACAGGAATGTCTAATTATTCGATTTTATGGCAATATTTCATGATATTATACGATAAAGAAGAGCGGATGGTTTCATGTTGAAATACCAGAATTTTGGGAATTTTTCGTATCTTTATATAATCTGAAAATTTCTTACTAAAAGTGAAATAGTTTCACTTAAAAAAAAATGTTAACTGTCAAATCTCACTATTTGGTCAAAGTTGGCGCTGGACACTGTTGACCTCCACTTTTCCGTCTATCAATTTAAAATTAGCGCATATATCCCTATTATAACTTTGCATGAATATCAGAAACAAACCAAAACTATGCTAGAGGATCTGAAATCCGATAAAACAGATTGGTTCGCATATTTTCAGGGTAAATACCACTGTATGCGTAATTTTATTAAGCTTCCATTTTATCGAACTCCTGTTTCACGTAAAAGAAAAATGGCCCCCGTTTTGATATGTTGTTCTACTCAATCTTAGCCGTGTTAGAACTTAGAAATTCGCATTTCAGGGTAACGTATTTACGTTATATTTTTCAATCTCACCCAACTAAGAATGTTAAATCTCTGTATACTTTCACTTGGAATTAAAATAATTGTTATTGTTTTTCGAGAAGCCTAGAATGTACTTTTGAATATTGACCTTGTTTAACATATCATGCAACATAATAACAAAGTAACTAATCTGATTCGAGCAACAGTCACGGGTAAACGGTATATGTTAAATCTTCGTTGTCTTGCCAACACACTCGCATTTTTCTTGGATGTGTCCCGTGTGTTTTAGAAGTTTGTTTATGCAATCTGCGTTAATGTATTCTTCAACATTCCCTGGAATATGCTGTATGCATATACAGGTCATCCATCGACTTCCTGTGGAGCTTAATTAGCCGTTAGCGTCGAGAACAGTAGTGTCTAGAAAGCCGCTGTTATAATATTTATCTGTTCCCGTGTACCGAGAAGTACGTGATTAATTAATAAAATATTAGTGAAATATAATATTACTGGCGTTTTTTCTCATCTTTCAGAAATAACTTTGGGAATGTTTACATGAGGTAACTTCAGCATTTTTTACAAAATAGGAACTGTTTCGAACGGTTTTTATTTGTGTATCGCTGATATCGAATTTCATAACATCGAATTTAAAGCAAGTTGCAGAACAACAGTCCTGGTTTTAATAGCTGAAATATCATAAGTGTTAACCTCCGTATTCGAAAATGTGTTTTCCGTAGTTCCTAAGATCACCACCATTGGTCTCTAAATTAGCCACCTTCCAATATCCCGTCACGCTTTACCCAGTTCATCACGTTTACTTTAAGATCTTTTGTAAGAACCCGTCAGTGATGTGTGCCAGTTCGTTTAAAATATGTTTAATGTTCTTTTATATTCGATTTGAACGACTCACAAAACACAATAAATCGGCATGAAAGTCCTTCTGTTGAGTTCATATTAATCGAGTTAATACACCATATTTGGTAATGAGGTTAATAATTCTTATTTGGTAATCAAGTTAATACACCTTATTTGGTAGTATTGTTTTTGTTAAGTATAGATACGAAATAGTGGAATTTGTGTATAGCGAACTTTTCATTAAAAGTGGTTAGACTGAAGTAGAAATTTCCATTTAAATCTTGTAAAACATTCTAAATGCATATGGTGTAATAGAGAAAGTAAAACTGGTGTTGCGCTAATAAATGGAGAAAATGACATCAAATTGAACATCATTGTTCTGGTGTCGTTAACGTTGATATTTAATGAACTTAGAAAATACAGTAACTTCTCCATTATTTTTACAATAAAGCTATCTGTTTGAAAAACGATAAAAGTACGATATTAGTAAAGGACGGCATTTTATTATTTAATTAATCAGTTTAACATTAAAACAACGCTAGGAACCGGGTTTCGACACATGTAGTGGACAGAGCACAGATAGCCCATTGTGTAGCTTTGTGCTTAATTACAAACAAACGATGTACATATATACATCCTTTAGAGAATTTATATGCGTATCTTTAGAAGTCTATGTGTTTATAACAACGAAAGTACAGTACATTTATTTACATTAAATGTGGTGGATTACACAGGCCTGCGATGGTTTTATTGTCTTGAAATTTTTACATGTTCTACAGTAATTCCTGTACGCTGATTCCGAAAATGATAT
>NW_013665930.1:498885-506028 GCF_000517525.1 Limulus polyphemus
AGTTTTAAGACTAAAAGATGTAGATTTTACAAAAAAATCAGGATAAATGAAGATGAATATTCGTTTGTCATCACTGTTCTTCCCTTTTCTTCAATTTGTTTGTAATTTTGTTAACAAACATAATATAGAAAATGTTCATTGTGGTAAACGAAATAATAATTTGTTCTAAGTAAGAGTTTTTTCTCCCTGATTTGTAAAAAATCCTTACGTGATAGAAAAAGTGAATATTATTTTCGACATCTGCGTAGCTGAATTATGGACAATCCGTTATTAAAACCAAAACAACTTTTATGAAGTTTAAATTCGCGGACCTGTGTTATTGGACTTAAAGATTCCTATTAAATAATTTATTTTGTGGTTATGATTATGAACTGTGGCAGAAGAACCATCTGTAACCGTACACATTGTGAAAAAATGCATTTTATGTAGACATTGGTCATTTCAGCTTTTATTTTTCAAGCGTATTGTATGTTGTGGATAATTTTTAGTATGATACACTTCTTAGAGGTTAGAATTACTAATTTAATACTTCAGATAGTATAACACCGAGCAGTAGTTTGGCACATCCGGGTAGTCGTGGTCATATCAAACTGGTAATAGTCATCAGTTGAACATACAATATAGTATTTATGATGTGCTCTGTTGTATCGTATGCTTGACTATCTTATGAAAACATAAACTCCACGCCACTGTGACACCCCAGTATTTTTCAACCAACAGAGTCTCGACACTATTTCTTAGTGCGTAGGATGCCAAAAAGCAGGAGGAGCGATATGTTATAATCGTGGATAAATATTACACTCCTTTTCTTGTAGTTTAACTGCTTAATGTTAGGAAGAATCTTGCTAAGACGACCGACTGTGTGATCAACCCTTCTTCACTAATAACAACAGACATAGTTGAAGCTTTCATTCCTGTATCGATTTGTCTGACAGCAACGATTCTGAAGTAGAGGTGGCTGTGTACTACCGTGCACGCACACTTTTGAAGTAGCTCCGAACAGGTGAGGAAAATTAAGCTGACTGCCATAACAATAAGGAGAGCAGAGGATCCGCTGTTACACACCGATCAAATAACAGCTTTATAACTAAATTATCGATGAATGAAAAGTGAATTTTCACGGTATTTCTTTTTTGTTATAGTTCGTAGTAGTGAAAGGTATTTTTCACTTCTAAATCATAAATTACTTTTTTGCCTGATTTGCCATTGGACTAGTACTAGAAAATAGTATTAAAATATGATTTCAGGTGTTAGTTGAAATACCATATCCAAGGAAGTAGTAAAACAAGATCATAACTAAACGCTTATGATCAAACAAGGTTATAATAGTACAAAACAGCATAAAACTGGTATATTATGACAAGATGCTAGTTAAAGGGCAATATTCAGATTAGGATCACTTAAGGCAGTGTGTTACTGAAATATATTATTGGAACAAGTATGTACAATACAAATCGTGAAAAGTTAATTCATTTTACAGATGAAATATCATATTTAATATGATGTTTCAACAATCATCTGGACACATTTTAACATATTGTCCTCTGCTATGCTGTTTAAATATGATGTTTCAACAATCATCTGGACACATTTTAACATATTGTCCTCTGCTATGCTGTTTAAATATGATGTTTCAACGATCATCTGGACACATTTTAACATATTGTCCTCTGCTATGCTGTTTAAATATGATGTTTCAACGATCATCTGGACACATTTTAACATATTGTCCTCTGCTATCCTGTTTAAATATGATGTTTCAACGATCATCTGGACACATTTTAACATATTGTCCTCTGCTATCCTGTTTCAAGCAGGATATCAGACGACAAGATGTTAAAGTATGTCCAAATGATTGTTGAAACATCATATTTAAACAGGAAAGCGGAGGACAAAATGTTAAAGTATGTCCAGATGATTGTTGAAACATCATATTTAAACAGGATTTCGGGAAATATGTTAGAATGTGTCCAGATGATTATTAAAATATAATATTTAAAGAATATCGTGTTCAAACGGTAGTTGAAATGTCATATTTAAACAAGGACGTAGGGGACAAAAAAGGCTTAGAATTGTTTATTTTTTAATTGAAAAGATACTTTAAGCGTAAGTCGTATAGCCAAACAGTTGAAAATCCGTGGATATTAGAATGTTTAAATGTTAGGTGAAAAATCTACAGCAAAGAAATTGTTACTTATAAGAAATAAAATGATTGCTGCGCTATGTCATTCCTTTATTATTTCTGTTTCTTTTCTTTGTTTTTAAAGTTGCACTTCATAAATAGTGCATCTTTGACAATGTAGAGAGATTTAATGTTTTAAATTAAGCTACTAATACATCTTCCCTTGTTACTAGAATACGTAGAACAGACTATTAGCATTATCTGAATTTGTATTTTGATTTTTGTATGTGTGTTGCTGTAAGGATTGGGTGAAATTGATTTGTTGATTAAAAAACTGAATTATACAGTTGACATTGTTAAATTTCTTCGTTGGCAGTAAACAAGACTGACAAAACATACTCGTAATATTAACGCGAAGCCTTATTTCATACAGTTTATATTTGCAAGTAAAGCATTAGAAAACTGACTTGAAATTCCGGATGTATTGAAGAGAAAAAACAAAATACAAAGTCAGTAGGCTCTTAGCGTGGCTGATGAATAGATGAATCATTTTGCGATATCAGTCACCAGCAAAGCACTTCTGCTTTGCAGTGAAAACAGATTCAGAGGGTTGCTAATATAGCATTTTGCTTGAGATTATTAAACGGCACAACTTATTTTGTGTGTGTGTGTGTGTGATATATGTATGTGTCGTGAATATTTCATCGATAACGGTTTAATGTGTACTCTTGTCGAATTAAACCGAAGAGCAAACCTAAACAAGAACATATTCATGTATAATGATAAACGATCGTTACGACTCCGAATGGTTTAGTACATTCTGTGCCTCATATTTAAGTTTGTACATCTTTTATGCTCTGTTTTTTGTGCCGAGCTCGTATGAGTCATGACTGCAGCTTATTATCTTATCAAGTAAAGAAAATAAGATTATTGGATTATTATTTTTTTTTTTATGGTTTCCTGTGTCAGCGATTTTTCATATGAGTGATTCTGGGTTGTCCTTACAACACGTTATCGTACTCTTAAAAACACACAAACATTGGATTCCAGTGTTACCTGAACAGAAAGTTGAAAACTCGGATTGGTTCACATTTTATATTCATTGATGCTATGCTGTATTGTACCGCTAGTTTTTAAGATCTTGTATCCATTTAGTTTAATGTTGGTGAATCATGTTTTAATATGGTCTCCTTTCTCTACATTTTACGTTGGTCACTAAGCTTACTATCTCTACATATTTATGGCACAAACGGATAATGAAGGAATTGGTTTAGGCCTAGTACTAATGCTAGTATATTGAACTTCTGTGCTAAACATAAAACTTTTATAGCTATTGTTCTGCTAAGGTGTGGGTGTGAAAAATGTAGAATGTTAACATAAATTATCATGTTTTAATGCATTTGAATATGTTTTGTTTAAAAGTGATTAGTCAGTCTACCGTTGTGTTGGAAGATAAGGTAACTTTCAGTGGGAACCTCTTAATTTGCGATAAACTTTGTACTAGTTAGTTTCTTGCGTTATAGTAGATTTCGTTAACAGAAACGTCAATACCAGTTAGCTCTAGTTATTCCCTTCTTGTAGTTCTTCTGAAGACCCGCCCTTTTTCAGCTACAGAACCCTTTTCAGACATGATTTTTTTCCTGAGCCCAAGCTGGGAAGCCTGACAGGACAAGAAACCTTATATGTAGAATTGCTTGGCTGTAGCCTGACATCTGTCCTTAATACCTCGTCTTGTAATCCGCCTCTGTGCTATTACTATGCTCTTTTGCCAATCCTAACCCACCAGGTTACTGCTTACAAAGAAGATGCTGATTCAGTCACGTGATGGAAAGATAAAGCACAGGCCACAATGTTCCATCCCTTCCCGTTTGAGAGAGACAAGCTTTTTTTTTTATGCTTTACATTCTTTTAAGTACTGGCCCACAGCCCATGCCAAACTGCGTCTAAAGCATTGTAAAAACAAGTTTGCAGCAACCATTGTTTCTAAAGTCCCGGGAAGAACGTGCGTACATCAGTTTCAGTAAGCAGCTAATTGGATGACCTGTGCACGTGCCAACTTTTCAGTGGAATAGTCCGTAAGACTAAGGTAGTGTGACGTCATATGCAGTCAGAGTCACCAAGGTTTCAGATGTTGATCTGGTCTTGATGTCTTAAACATGCAGGTAGACTTGCTTATCTACTGTTTCAGTGAATAAGCGTTCCTGCTTGAACTTCCTGTTTCGGAGCATCTGTTTTAAAGTGTAAATTTTCTTGTTCAAACACCTGGTGATAAAAGGTTATTTGTCCGTTTTTTAGCTCCTCCTTCACCCTTCACCACCACCACCTATACCGATCACCAGCCATGGCTACCGTAGATTCCAGGCCCCTGTCGTCCTCAGACGGCCCCTCCGTCACCCTTACCATCAGGCTGATCATGCAAGGCAAAGTAAGTGTAATTTTTTTTTTTTACTGTTGTGTTTGCGATTCATCTTGCCTTTTTTCGATTACAAGAGACATAATTAACACCATTTAACTTGTACATAGTATAGAAAAATTAAGATTGATTGAGTCCTAAATTTTTTTCCCTCTGAATCTTTCTAAGCGCAGTCACATATAAAAGTTTAAACGTTTTCGTTATTTTGTTGTAAATCCTAAATTGATTGTTATAGCTCTTATTGTTTTTTAAATTATCTCAAGTAAAACGTACCTTGCAAGAAATGAAAACGACACATGTATAACTTATCACGGACTTCTCTATAATAGTTTGTGTCAATTTCGTTACTTTGTATAAGATAGTAGATAAAACAGCTCGGTACCGTCTAGAGTCATTTCTAGTCGTGTTTTCATACCTACTAGAACACATAATCTTCGGTTTCATACCTACTAGAACACATACCCTTCGGTTTTGAAGAACTGTTGCCATCACTGGTTCATTTGTATTATTTTCGAACGACCCATTCGTCACTAAACCACGTATTATAAATTAAAGCAACATTGAAGGCGAGATTGTTACTTGAGAAGGGCGAGACATGGGAATTTAGTGTTTAACCATCAAATATTCATAATTTGATTCCTTGTTTTAAAACAAATTAACCCACTTGTGTACATGCAAAATACATCCAAATTGTAAATTCGTGAAACTTGCTGATAATTTAGGAAATGTTATTGATTCACAAATTGCCTTTTAATTAATACTGTTATATATTTTAAACTTTGAGTTTTTTACTTAATAATAAATGTTCGGAACATATCCACTCTACGTAATCATTTAAATATCAGAAAGAGAAATGCATTATTGTATGCATTGTCTAGACTGTGTAACAAATATGATATATTGTAGTTTTTGTAATGTCTGTTTATGGTTTTATACATATTTTATTAAGAATTTCCTAGCATGTTGAAGCGGTCGATTTTTTTTTTTTCGTAAATTGTTTATGATAACTATTGGACCTGGGCGTTTAGTGGTATTTGCTACTCGATTAATCTATGGGCTTATTAATAGATTAGTACACCACGTTTCCAACAACCGGTACAAGAAAAAAGGGGGGGTGCTAACGTCTTAACTTTTTCAACCACTTCGTTTTTCTAACATGGTATTAATTTTCCAGTTTTCTTTTACAGTGATTTTTTCAAAGTAATTTGCGAATTATTCTTGATTTCATACGATTAGACCTCTTTTGAAGATTGCTGTTTGTCAAAAAAAAGGTTATTTCCAACTTGGCGGACGAATCGCTGTTGTTGACTAAATATCACATTTTTCAGATGTGCAGTAAACCCACATTGATCTTCTGTAAATCAATTAAATTAATAATTAAAACACGTTTTAGTCTCATGGTAAGAATAGCAATGGTATTATTTAAAACATATTACGATTACAACTACATATAATTAAGTAGCCAGACCATTTATGTACGTTGTTTGAATAGGATAAATATAAAAACGATATTCAATAAAGATTTCAGATATCACAATATTCTGCAGTCGTCTGCCACATTCACTGAACAGTAAACATATCTGATTTGATTATTTTATTTTATAGTATATTAATTAAAGAGTAAAAACATCATAATTCAAAACAAAGAACCAAACATAAACAAAATATTTTTTAAACTTTGTTGTAACTGTTTTCAAAGCTTTGTTTTATCATAAATGATTTAGCCACATGACGTAGCACCGTAGCAAGATTTCAACCAAGAAATGAATAATATATTCTGAAGGGGCAATAGGTTCTTAGTAATAATAATTCTTTGGGATGAGAGGGAAAAGAAATCAACAATTACGTTGTTTTGTTTACGGGCAAAACTCTTTGCAGCTGTGCAGAAATGAAAGTATTAACTTTTTTCATTTTGAATCACACGAAATATAAATCAGAGTGTGAAAAAAAAAATGTCGATTTTAAAATATTTTTATATTAAAATTGCTTTAAAATTTATGGTGAAAATATATGAAAAGCTAGAGGAAATCCTGTCTTCGGGTGCAATAATGTAGGAGAAAGGTATTTTATTCATCCTAAACTCTTGTACATGAAAATATATCATACATGCAAAGTAGTACAAAATCTATAAAAACCTGAAACTGGTACGGTTAATAGCATTCCACGGGTTTCTCCCTACAAATTTCCACAAGACTACTGTGTTAAAACTACTACATTTTTGTTGATGAAAATAAATATATTTTCCAACAACAAATTTTTATATAATGTTAAGATTCTTTATCACCTCAAAACCACCAACAATAAAATATTTAAAGAAATGGCTAGCTTAGGCTGTAGGCCTACATCAAGTGTAAGATAATTGAATACTTCATTCATTGTTGAAAATAAAATTATTTTTCAAAACGTGTGCAAAAATCCATACATGATATTTGACGAACAATACTGATGTTCGTAAAGAACAATAAAATATAGAAATGCCAAAGCTCGCTAGATTTCCGGAGTACTTATGTTAAACATTGTTAGAAATTCATACTTTGAAAAACTGTTACTCAAAACAGGGGCAGATCCAGGATGTTTTTTGGGGTAGAGGAGTTCCAACTAGACCTCT
>NW_013665930.1:507028-528617 GCF_000517525.1 Limulus polyphemus
TACTTATAACTACACACTAGTAATTTCGGTAATAAAATCAGTTACAAAGCCCACAAATTCATTATGAGTAGCTCAATTGGGCTATAATCCAACGATTTTAAAACTTATATCTTTATTTCTAGTTATTGACTCGTATTAAAATATACAGTTAAAGACAAACATTTCAGTTTTAATTAAAATTGAATAGTTTTATTTATATTTAGAAGAAGAAAAATTTTAAATCGAAACCTAAATTCATATTTTAGCGTTCGTAAAGAGGGTGCCGGTTTATAGTTTTTTAACAATTGTATTTTCTCTTATTTTGGATTTCAACAATACGAAACCATTATTTTCGCGAGTATAATAACTTCCAAACAATGAAAATTTGATTTTGTGATATGTATATGGTATAAAAACAGTTCTTGTACTGTTAGTCCTGACGAAGCCGCAATGGTGAAACATTGGCTGAAATAAAAAGTTTATTATCTGGAGATTAAAGGTCGTTTCGTTTTACTAAATTCATTGTCAGAATGTCTAAATCATCTCAATATGCACTACCGATTCTGAAAAACAACGTATTTAATTTTCGTATTGCATTATTGGAGTATAAAAGACATTTCAATACTATAAACGACCTTATAACAATAAACGTTATTTTCCTTAAATGGGCACTTAACGTTTCACTTTACACCTCTCTTCAGGAGCGTTTCACTAAAGCAAAAATAACGTTTAAACAATAAATTATTTCCGGTAATTAATAAACCAATCAAATAAAAACACTGACATCAAATATTTCTTTCTGATATTATTAGCTGTTTTTTAATTAATTTCTGAAAAATATACGGGTTCGGACCCACTAGACCTGTACCTACTCGTACAACATTAATTTCTTAGAAAAATGTATGGAAGAAATGGAGTAGAGGTTCTGATCCCCTTAGACCCATAAATCATCGCCTTCTTATACAATATTAAATAATAATTTCTGAACAAAATGTATGAGGGTTCGCATCCACTAGATCCACGCCTGCTTATACAACATTAGAGTATACAGTTATTAATTAAACTTAATGGCAAAAGGAATCAAACCCGAGACCCCCAAAACACGAAGGACCCCCCACACACACACACACACATACCTATTATGTGCATAGCCAGGTGGTTAGGGCGCTCGACTCGCAATATGAAGGTCGCGGGTTCGAATCCCCGTCACACCAAACATGCTCGCCCTTTCAGCCGTGGGGGCGTTATAATGTGACGTTCAATCCCACTATTCGTTGGTAAAAGAGTAGCCCAAGAGTTGGCGGTGGGTGGTGATGACTAGCAGCCTTTCCTCTAATCTTACACTGCTAAATTTGGGACGGCTAGCGCAGATAGCCCTCGTGTAGCTTTGCGCGAAATTCAAAACAAAACAAACAAACCAAACAATATTTTGATTAATTGGATATTCGGACTAATCGCAAACCCTAATCTTGATTAGTTTATTGTTTTTATGACAATCGGTTTAATCATCATTTCGATTAATCGTTTGTTGGAATGATCGAAAACAGTAGCACTGATTTCGATTAGTTGATTATTTTCGTGACACTAATCGATGTAATCACTACTTATAGGTAATCGATTAAATCACCCTGCTCCATACAAGTTGTTTAATTTAAACAAAATAATTATTTTTTTAACAATATTTTTAGTTGAACCAACTTTTGATAAGTAAGCTAGATTTTTTCTAATCTCTGTAATTCTCAGCTTGACTAGACTTTTTTGCATGGTCAGGGTGTTAGGGCGCTCGACTCACAATCTGCTGATCGCGGATTCGAATCCCCGTCCCACCAAACATGCTCGCCCTTTCAGCCGTGGAAGCGTTACAAATGTGACGGTCAATCCCACTATTCCTTGGTAAAAGAGTTGGCGGTGGGTGGTGATGACTAGCTGTCTTTCCCTCTAGACTTTCACTGTTAAATTATGGATGGCTAGCCCTCGTGAAGCTTTGCGCGAAATTCATAACAAACAAACACACCAGATTTTTATAAAGAATTAACTTCCAGTGAATAATCTACTCTCGAATAGCAATGAATAATTGAGAATATCTTCTTGTGGAATCTTAGTTCTAACAGAAAAAAACAACAACAAAAAACGAGCATGTTATTAGTACGGCATAGGAGCCGAGTGATTGCCGTTGAATCTCATGAATATTTTGTTTAATATATTCTGCAAATTCAATAATCTTCAGCGCTTCGAGTTCAATAAAACCAAGGAAACTTCCTATGTGAATTTCGAGGCATTAAAATAAGCGACCTCTTGAAAAAATGCAGTAAAATTTCGTGAAATATTAAGATAGTTGCAGCTGTGTTTGAAACTTTTATTATTTTTGTTTTTGAAGTTTTAGAACAAGGTTTTAACATAAGGGTGTAACCTTAGATGTCTTAAAACTTGTTACTATATTCGGATTGTTAAATATCAAATTTTTCGCACTTAGTTTTAACGAAATGTGTTTCTAAAATTGAAAATTTTTGTTGGTAATTCTTACTGAATTCTTACTATTACATCGTTCTAATAGACCCATACACTAATCACTAGGCCCGGCATGGCCAGGTGGTTAGGGCGCTCGACTCGCAATCTGAGGGTCGCGGGTTCGAATCCCCGTCACACCAAACATGCTCGCCCTTTCAGCCGTGGGGGCGTTATAATGTGATGGCCAATCCCACTATTCGTTGGTAAAAGAGTAGCCCAAGAGTTGGCGGTGGGTGGTGATGACTAGCTGCCTTCCCTCTAGTCTTACATTGCTAAATTAGGGACGGCTAACGCAGATAGCCCTCGTGTAGCTTTGCGCGAAATTCAAAACACACAAACAAACAAACACTAATCACTCATTAGGCTAAACTCAGGCAGAAAGAGTTCTCAATTTCTAAAAGCTAGTTTGTCACTATTTTGCCGTTAGTCAAGTATCATTTAGTCTGTAAACATTTCCAGTATCAACATGCTCGCTTCAGCACTTTTAGACAGGTGACAGATTAGCACAGAAGATCCTCCATTTCATGTACTCTCCCATCCCTAGGTAGACAAATATTTGTGTCTTGCGTCTAGACAGGACAAGACAACGCATCTCGTACTTGCTTTCCATGTTTCTATGGGATGAAAACGGGTTATGAAAAAAATGGTGGTATTGTAAATAAAATAAATCATTTCTATTTTGTTTTTACAGAAAATTTTGGTTATTTAGCTTCAGGCGGCTAGGAGCCAAAAAAAAAAATCTCAGCCAATGAAAATGTGCCTTTTGTTCGTAGTTCAGAAAGGGCGACTTTATATAGTGTCTTAAATTTAGTTCTGTATGTTGCTGTTGGAATCCAGGTTTTCTGCATAATTGGATAATTTTTATTGAAAAATGGCTTTAATGTAATAAAATGCTCGAGGCTGTTTGGAATGGACAATATTTCATTCTGCATAATGTATGATCAAAACATATAACTAACATTTTGATCAGAATTCAAATTATATGTACATATAATAAAACAAGTTAGACTGTCGTAAGTTATTAGGCAGATATTTGATTATGGACGTGGGGCATTGTTGGATAGAAAGGTTCAACTGTTAAATCATCAAATTATGCATTGCACAACCGGTTTGCTCTTAAAAGTGTTATAGTGCAAGGAATTATCAGGGCAATTCTCACACGCATTTGGACCGTAATATCCATTTAGACAGTGTTGAGATATATTTTGGATTCACCTGTTAAATTGACGGTATTATTTATCGTACTTTGGATTACATTCTCCATTGTCGAGACGGACCATAATATCCATTTAGACAGTTTTGAGATATATTTTGGTTTCACCTGTTAAATTGACGGTATTATTTATCGTACTTTGGATTACATTCTCCATTGTCGAGACGGACCATAATATCCATTTAGACAGTGTTGAGAAATATTTTAGATTCATCTGTTAAATTGACGGTATTATGTAGCCTACTTTGGATTGCATTCTCCATTGTCGAGACATAACTGACCGTGGAATATCTTGTGCTTGTAATCGTGCTGCAGATATCAATACTTTAGCATTTAAATGATATTTCGATTGTTTCATTCCATGTTTTTTTGAGAAAGTTACCCTTTCGTGTGACAGCATATCTGTAATATTCCAAGCAACATTGTCTTTCTAGAACGTGAGTCGTCTTTAAAAAGTGGATGCTTGTTACGTCACCCATTTTCTGACTAAATTTAGCAAGAGACTCCTAATGTTTTGGCGCATCTGTGAAGACAGTATTTCAAGTAACGTGTCTAGAAAACAGCAAATTCTTCATACACGTACATGAACCTAATTATATAGATAATTTATTAAACCTTTATCATATATGCTTCATGTGGTAACTAATCGCTTGAATTAGAAATACAAGTTTGCCCGTAACGTCATCTCCAGAAGCGTACTACATTATAGCTAATTGTATGACCACGTGAGTTAGAAGCAAGTCTGGTAGCTTGTAACATCTATACATGCACTAAAATAGACGAAACTTTAGAAGGTACGTTATGGGTTTACCCATTGGTCAGTTATTGGGAATACGCGTTTTTATTATTTTCTATTTTTATCTTATCACTAGCCTTTGTTGCATTTGTCCACCATTGGTTGTTCACATTCGATCATCTGATGCATCTCAGTTCTGTAAAGTGCTAATTATGGATTAAATTAATACTTTCATTACGTTCTTAATGTCAAAATTTAGTCAAACTTTACCTAATTTGGTAATTCTAAACTTTAATATTAGATGAGAGGCGAAATAACTATATTATAAATATATCGCATGTCGTACAGTAATTAAATTTTTGAGCACCATCATACTAACGTTAGATTTAATGCAACAGTGGCAGACCTTGGTCGTTTTTCACTGCCTTGGTATCTACCAAGGCTTTTCATGTCTGGATATTCACATTGTCAAGTCACATTGTCAATAAGGCTGGAGTAACGGTTAATTATAGAGAATAATTAAAATTTTCAACGTTGTAATTTTACTATATTTGTATTTATGGCAAATCTATTAAGGCTGTCTGTTGCCGTCCCTAACTTTGAATTACTAACCAGTGGGAAGGCAGCCGGTCAGCGGCACCCTATTACCCACCACCCATGCTAAAGGATCGAATGTCATTTTTATAAAGCTCCCACAGTTTAAAATATGGAGTGTGGCAGATTATTTTATGGTATCGCACGGATTCGAACCCGAGTTGTTAGCTACGAAATCCAAAGCTCTAACACAGGGCAATCCAGTGCCCTATAATGTTACTATTTTGTTTTAAGAGCACGCCTTAAAAAGTCAAACTTCAACGTGACTAAATTTTGCAAAACTTGTGTTCCTCCTTCTAGGGGTCAGGAGTGTAGTCTATTGCGTAGCTTACCTGAACTTTGCTCGTTTGTTTGATATATTAAGCACAAATCTGAAGAGTAGAATATCTGTGCTGTGTCCATCGCAAAAATCGAAACCCGAATTTCTGCGTTATATGCTCTCAAGTTTACCAATGAGTTATATGAGAGCTTAAATCTTGCGCGTGTTAAGAAAAAGTATTTTCTGTAACTGCTGGACAGTCAGTTACCTGATTAAAAGAGTGTATGTAGTAACCAGGTAGAAGCTAGTACAACACATTTTAGGTTAAGAGATCTTTCAGAAGATTGTTCATTGACAGGTGTATTTTTTTAAATGGGCGTTAACACTGTCTTTCATTGGTGACATTAATTTAAAAAAACCTGGGTATGATTGATATCGTTTGCGTGCATTTTTGGCACTGTGACAACCTGTTGTGAAAATGTTTCGTGAAGTTCTACCAGTTTCTCTATTTATAACAAGTAAATAGAAAGCTCACATATGTAAGTTGTGACACAGAAATAACTATTCCTCATGCCGGGATTACTATTAACAGAGAGAGAGGTTGTACTGATGAACAATTATCTAAACTTCTGGTGCATTGGTTGAACAAAGGAAAAAAAACATGGTGGAATATTTTAAACTATTGTCGAAAAAATACAATTTTGGTCTCAAACGGAATAAAGAAAAACATTTACTTCTCATAATTCACTGTTTGTTGTTAAAGCGCAGAGCTGCATAGTAGGCTACTACCTGCGTTGTGCTTACCACATGGATCGAACAGTGAATTTCAGCTTACAAGCACTTATTCTTACCATTGAATCACGGGGGGGGGGTACTCCCCAGAAAGTATTTTAAAGAGGAGGATTTCTGTAAGTAAGAATGTGCAAAACTTATTGGTTTTAAATTTCGTATTATTTATTTGTTGTTCCGAGCCAGCTAATTTGATTGGTAAGTTGTTGATCTTCTAATGAAGCTACTCCAATTACTCTACCTTCGTTTTCCTTACCCCTTATTTGTAATTTTTAGCCGTCGTGGCATAGCGGCTCATAGAAAGGCTCTGAATTTTTTTTTTTTTTTTTAAGTTACAAACTTTTAGCTCATAGCTCCGTCATCACATGATCCAGTTGAGGTCTAATTACAGACTTGGACTCAGGAAGTCAAACCCTTTCGATTGATATATTTGACTACGATCAAGGTCTCATGGATTAATTTACTCTAATCCTGCCTAAAAAAAAATCAATTTGAGGTAGGCTGGTAGAGATCCTGATGAGTAATAACATTGAATCGGGTATATGTGCGCCCCAAGCTTGGTACTGCTAGCGCACAAAAATATATCTCATAAAAAGGAGAAAAAAAAAGGTATCATAGTTTACTCTAATCGTGCCTAAAAAATTTCAAGTGCCGCGGCTATTGATGATTCCCTCTTGTTTATTGATGTGTTCAAAAACATTACTGCGTTAAGTCTCTTAAGGTGCAGGAGTGTTTAGTTTGTAGTATTTGAGTGACATGTATCAAAAGTTTGTCCTACCTTAGTGACTTTGTGTTCCATTTTTTGATAATCATTTATTAATAAGAGTTATTCCTTGAATAATAAACGAAGACCTAATACATTAGTTCACACCAAATACAACATAATAACAAAGTTGACGCATGATTTGATATTGTATTTAACACTGTTACATAATGTAAGTCTTTTCGTGACCTTTGCTATTAGTATTAAGTAACTGAATAATGTTATTGTGGATAAATGGTAAAAAAATTTGGTAGAAGATGAAATGATAAAGATAAAAGAATTAGAATTAAGTAATAATACAAAAGTATGCAGATTATACAGTATTAAAACAATGCATATTTGCAAATAACGAATTGTGTGACCCCCCCAGAAAAAATATTCATACAAGAAACGAATCAGACTAGTCGTAATTCAGCCACTATATCATGAAATATATAGTTGGTCGTACATTCGGACGTAGTTCGCTCTCATGTAACGTTCTTCTAAATATCATTTTTTATGCTTCGCTTATATAGCAACGTTATATAGCAACTGTAAACCAGTGTTTTTGTTGTCTTGTCATCATTCATTTAGCTGTTTATTGTCGTACTGTGAGTCATCATTCAGTTAGCTGTTTATTGTCGTACTGTGAGTCATCGTTCAGTTAGCTGTTTATTGTCGTACTGTGAGTCATCATTCAGTTAGCTGTGTATTGTGGTACTGTGAGTCATCGTTCAGTTAGCTGTTTATTGTCGTACTGTGAGTCATCATTCAGTTAGCTGTTTATTGTCGTACTGTGAGTCATCATTCAGTTAGCTGTGTATTGTGGTACTGTGAGTCATCATTCAGTTAGCTGTTTATTGTCGTACCGTGAGTCATCGTTCAGTTAGCTGTATATTTTCGTACTGTGAGTCATCGTTCAGTTAGCTGTTTATTGTCGTACTGCGAGTCATCGTTCAGTGTAAAACAGTGTAAAATATCCAAATATTATTATCGTTTAGTTTTTTATGAACTTCTACATGTCTATACTGATTTGACTATGTAAACAGTCTGTAAGATATTCAAATATTATTATCGTTTAGTTTTTTCATGTTTTTTTAACTTTTTTATTTGTTTCAAATTTCTTTTTTAAGCACATTTTATTTTTGCTAAATATTACAATGTAGAAACACAAAATAAAAGTGCCCCACAGTGGCTCAGCTACAAGTCTGAAAGCTTCTAACACTAAAAACTGGGTTTCGATACCTGAGGTGGACATAGCACAACTAGTCCATTGTGTAGTTTTGGGCGTCGTATCAAAAATATTATAGATTTGTCGGACAATAAACAACAAATGTGTTCTTGAGCAATATAATGTTAATTTTTTTTCCTGGGAAAGTCTTTTGAAAACGAAGTTGCTTTACTGCTTTAAAAAAATATATATAATACTTTCAAAAAGAAGGCGAATGTTGTTACTTTTTGCTCTACGATAGTTTATTCTGGTCTAGATGGAAGATAGTCACGTGATCTTCAGGTGCATGCTGCAGATCGATCCAGGTGGAATTGTATCATTTTTTGAGTGTTTCCTATAGCGAAGTTAAACAAATATACTTCTGGCTATCAGGCTTGATGGGACACACATGGAACAAATAATGTAGGTGTTCGTTTTAATGGATTGGACCTTAGGATGCTTGTATGTGTCATCATTTTTTTTTTTTGCAGTACTATAAGAACCATATAAAATTGAATAAGGTAGTGAAGACAGGAAATTGAGAACTTGCTCTTGATAAAGCAATTAATGTCGTTTGTAAAAGCTTGTGTGTTCTCTTAATTTCCCCATTAGGCTTAGAAAATTGCTTATTGGAAGTAACAATTGGTATGTGATAATTATTTTTTGAGATCGATCCTACTAGTCGTCAGCAATTTTGCTCCACTCGTTAATTTTGATTACCGATTTTTTTCTTTTTAATTACCTAGTGCTGTTTCTTTGATAAAATCTCACTTTTGGACTGCATATACTGTGCTGCTATGTATGTTTTGTTTCTCTTAGAGCTTTGTTTTATAGCAAAACATAGAGAATCTATATAAAGTATTTCTCATTAACATGACACGAATGCCTGTGTGAAGTATGTAACATTAATTTGTGTGCGGCTTGTACAGCTGCTACGATCAGTCCTCTATAGAATTTGCTACAGAGACATTTTTGTACCACTGGAGGAATCAATCACTCCTACAGTTCCACCTCTGGGGTAGCGGTGCCGTTGAACGGTGTATCGTATCTGAGAAGCTAAGCAGTCATGCTTTTATGTCGTACAGCTTCAAGGCCATTGTCTGTCGTTCGGAGGAGTGCCTACGCCTAGAATAGTAGTATCGCTAAATATTTGTGATGAGGAATGCTTTTCTATTTTGATATTACAGCACGCAACAAGTTGGAAAAATCTTTAATTAGAAGAAATTATAACAAGTGTAATATAAGTACTATATGGCTCCCAAATTTTTACGAAATATCAATATGCATTTGCAAACTTGGACTTTTAAAGAAACCGGGTAAAACAAGATGAATATGATCAAAGTGACTTTTCGTGTACTCTACATCAAAATATAATCGTGTTTAGAGTGGGTTTCTAGATATCTGTTTGCCATTAACATAACACTATATTATTAAAAATGTTTAGGTGTATATAGTTTTACCACCGCTATATGCATGTGTGCTATAAAGTGTACCATTTGTGGGTTTATAAAACTGATATTTGAGAATGAGTAATGGTAATTGATGTCTGAAAATATAAAGTACCTAATCGATTAAAAATATTAATAATAAACGTTTCGTTGTACAACGTGTAGTGTTCTTGTTTTAAGGGTTTACATGAAGTTAAATTTTAAGCTGGTTTTAAGCCTAAGACAGTCTTAAACCAACTCTGTAATAAAATATAATTATATTATTCGAGGTCAGTAGTACATTCAAAAATTGGTATTTGAGTTCAGTCTGTGCCTACAAGTAGGTATAAATTTTTTATAAAACCCGAAATAGGCTTATCTATGACGGATACTTTTAAGTATTAGAAATTTAGACGAAAACTTTTCAAATATAGTTGGGATTAAGTTAAATTTGATATAAATTGTAACGATTAAAGTGTATTATGTTATCTGGTAAAGTTTTCTTTTTAGTTCAGTGTTCTAGCATGTGTCTTAACTACGAAGATTCACCTGTTTTTTTTTTTTGAGTGCCGAAATCTGTCTCTAACGTTTTTACAACGAACCAAAAAAGGCTTACTTTTGCTTATTTTTCGGACAAATTATACACCATATTCTGCAAAGTGTGTAATTTCAATGATTTTGTAATAGATTGGATTATAAATACGTTTGATTTGTAACACTGTCTGGTGAAAAGTCACTGTTTTTCATAATATCTTCTCAGTGTACTGGATGAATGTAATTGGTGAGAACTGTTGACTGTTTTTAATGTGTTTTTAACTATACTAGCTGATAAGTACGAGTGATTTTAGTATTTTCCCACAATACTGGATAAGAAATATGAATGATTTTTGAAATTTTCCACGTTTTAATTGATAAAGTTCTACGATTGGTTTTTCGTAATTTTCCACAACATTGTATAGGGACTACTATAATTTTGTGATTTTGCCGTACATTAGATAAGAAATACGTTTCATCTTAATTATTTGTGTGTATACTGGGTAAAATATCTCTTTGATTGTACTGGTTATGACCAATTTAAGATGTCTGCTCCGTAATCTTATTATTCTAACTATAATGTTGTTAACTTGATTCATTATTGTAGTTCGACTGCGTAGAAACAATGTATTAATTTTAAAGTCCTGTTTTGTTCTAGACTAGTATCAATGTACCCTAGACTAGTATCAACGTACCGTACTCTTAATATTAATTATCTTCTCTCGCTGTGCGACTAAGCTCTACAGTTAGAATGTTGTTCTATATAGATTTTAAGATTAAGAACGATAAAATGAAACGTTTACACATATTTTTATTATATGAAATACTTGTATTTGCTTAAAATATTTAGTATACCCTGTACATTTCGCCTATTTTTGAAAGCAAGTTTAGTGTGCGTATATTAAGTTTCCGATTCATTCGACTTTGCGCTTCTTCTATTGAATATGGATAATATTACGTTGTATTTGGACAAAGATTTTGATAACCAGTAAGCTGTCTGGTCGGTGATTTAATACTTATCTTCACCTGACACGTACAGATACGCAGTATACCGAACTCAAGTTGTATCTTCATACGCTTCAGTACTTTCTTCTTAATACATACAGCTGAATTTAACTTATAACGAACAAACACTATATTTATGCGTGTGTGAAGATCCTAAAGACCAAGTTAATGCTTTTAGGATTAATATTTGATTAAACATGGTTTCATATTTTACATTTGAGGTTCCGTGATTCGTGCTCTTTTACCGGAAAGTTCATATTTTATTAGCGGCCTAGTGGTTAGCGTGACTGTACATCTGAGGTTCCATGATTCGTGCCCTTTTACAGGAAAGTTCATATTTTATTAGCGGCCTAGTGGTTAGCGTGACTGTACATCTGAGGTTCCATGATTCGTGCCCTTTTACTGGAAAGTTCATATTTTATTAGCGGCCTAGTGGTTAGCGTGACTGTACATCTGAGGTTCCATGATTCGTGCCCTTCTACCGGAAAGAAGAAACATTTTTGGATCGTGAATTGATTAACACTCAAATCCTACTATTCGGTCTGACAAGAGGAGCTCAAGAGTTGGCGGTTGATTCGCAATGTTATCTTAGTAAAAGCAAGTCACGAGTTCGAATCACGTCGTCGAACATGCTCGTCCTTTCCATCGTGTGGACGTTATAATGTAGTGGTCAGTTCCACTGTTCGTTGGTAAAGAGTAGCCCAAGAGTTGGCGGGGGTTATGTTTACTAGCTAACTTCCTTCTAGTCTATCACTTAAAAATTGGAGACGGCTAATGCATGTAGCCTTCGTGTAGCTTTGCGCCAAATTGATCGAAACGAACAAATATAGTATTTTATTAAAATTCATTACTTACATGATCTACAGTTCTTCGTTCAATCTTTTGTTGAGTGCGCTCGACGCAGTTGCTTCTCCCGCCAGATTTTAACAAGTTAATGAATGACACCTGAAACTTCAGAATCTCGGTGATATCATTGAGCCGATGGAACTTAAAAAAGACAACATTTATACAGAGTTCATTATCGACCGAACTCCGTCTGTGTTTTCGCGAACAAGCCAGTGCGCATTGTCTGGTTATTAGTCTTATGCTAAAGAACGTTACAAATCTAGAAGCAAAATGTCGTCCTGTCGCAGCGTTTCTTTTTTGTTGTTTTTTTTTCTATCTACTCTATCTATTTATTTACGTTTAAATATGAAGTTTTATTACTATATATTCAATTTCATTGACACTTACTAGTGTCTTCTTTTTGGCGCAGTTTCTCGTATCGATTTTCCCCGTGTAATAAAATTTGGGGTTGATGATTTGTTTAAAATCTTCTTACTTCGTGTTTGCTTTATGCTCGAGAATGATTTATTATATATACTTGATATACCACAGGATCCCAGAAAGTTTTTGTTTCAAGAGTAAATTAAGCATTGCCCTTAGTGGCACAGCGGTATGTCTGCGGACTTACAACGCTAGAAAACGGGTTTCGATACCCGTAGTGGGCAGAGCACAGATAGCCCATTGTGTAGCTTTGTGCATAACTACAAACAAATCAAATTAAACCAAAATTAAGAATAACAAATATTTTTATTTCTTGCTTTTGAAGTTTATATGTCATGCTGTGTTGTGACTTACAGAGTGCACAATTCTTCTCGTGATTCATGGCATGCGCACGTTTTACTGACGTCACGACAGTACAAATTGCAATGTTAAGCGTCCCTTATATGACGTCATTTTAGTGTCAACTGACTAACTGACAGACAATACATTACTGTATAGTGGTGTGAGTGGTTAAACAGGTGATCCCTGTCAGTATTTGTGTTGAATTAAAACTAGAGAAACAACTTAGTATCTTCTTACCTCAAGCCTATAGGTAATATAAGAATTTTGAATCGCAAATTAGTAACCAACTGGAGAGCAATAATTAAACTCTTTAACTGAAGGCTATATATATTTTTCCATTCATAATTAACATTTAACAGAAACGTTTACTGAGGTACGCTAAATTGCAGTTCATTTCAACCGTTAGTTTTAAATAGTAATTGTGTTTCAAACTGTAAAATGCCGAACTTAACAGCCATTGCTTATATCCCTAAAGCTATATCGCTTTCATTACACAACATGATACATTAATATAACATCTAGGGAGAAAACTCGTGCATTGCGTTCGAAGATTTTCTTGCTTGTGATATGTTGTATTTGAATGCACGAAGTTTATAAAATGTAAAGACAGTGCTGTGTATTTAAAGTAATTTATACAGTTAATGGACCTATCTAGTTTACTCGCGTATGGGGTTAGGTATGTAGTGTTCTGGACGAATATGATGGCCGTGCGGGGTGTTTCAGTGACCGCGAGGTTAGACCTAAGTGTGTTAAACCTATTTCACAACACGTGGTACGTAACAAACACCTCTAGTTCAAAGAACACTTTGAGTCGAACGGTCTGATCAAAAAATCATAAATCGATCGACTTATCTAGCAAGAAACACTGGATCTAGCGATACTTTCTAAACTTGGTTATCGGAGGCTAAATTTAAGTGTCTGTAAACAAATGAGGAAATTCACACAAAAACCCTCAACACACGAACAATACTGTCTGAAGTGAGGTTCTGAGGGATGATGAATCCATTCCCCAAATACCTTTCACTCTGCAATGCTTATTACTGTCTGGAACTACCCCTCCTTTACGCATATGGTGATGATGCCCGTACTTCCCTACACCAAATTTCATTTTTTGCATTGTTTAGTGAAGTTGAAAAAGCGTTCCACGCACGCAAGTTACTCTTTTCATTATATAGATGAGGCACAAACCACATATGAGCCATGTTAAAAGCTGCAAAACTTAGTAAAGTCCAGAACCCATACAACGGTGGAGATACACCTCACCAGAACCCTTCACTTGGATAATGGAGGATACGATAGGGCTGAGTTTGGATGCTTAGTTTAATCTTTTGTCCCAAACTTTAAATTTTGTGTTCAGTGTCAATAATGAACATGGCAGAACCCTCAACTGTACTGTGGAATATATATAATTGATTAAATAATCTTCCGTGCGTCCAACTAAGAGTTGAATAATAGTATACTCAGTATTATTTATTTAGTAAACTCATGGCTTTGTCTGTATATGTAGGAGAGTAAGGAACTGAATACATGGTACAGGGGAAGGGGTTTGCACACACACACTGTCTGTGAAAGAGAGCTACAGTCTCATTTTTCTGTTTAAAAGATCGTCGCTATCAAAACCTCAGGAGGAATCTTCTCCATTATTTCAGATTGCCATCCCATTTATTGTAGATCCCACCAGTAATGTTGTATCGGCCTTGGATTATATATCATCAGGATGTCATAATCCATCACATTAAATTAAAACATTGCTCATCCACTTTTAACATGGTATATCAGAAATATGAAGACTCGTATTATGCGTTCTAATATGTGATTTCCATAAATATATTTGTTTTTATGAAAGTCACTTTAAGTGTTAAAAAAGAAAAGCCTAATTTTGTCAAGGCAGAAGAGTACTGTAACTAACGCACTGGGCGTGACGTATTTGTCGTCATCGCACAGTATTCTTGCCTTTGCTTGGCAAAACCTTCTGTGTTCGTGGTGTTTAGTAGAAAAAACAGGAAATGACTGTCTGCATTTCGAGTGTTAGGCCACATAAGGTACCAGAAAATAGACAGTAACGTTTTCTTAATGCTAGAGTTCCAACTCAAAGAGACTGCTACCCTTAAAGTTTGAAGCACGTGTCCACAAATGGTCATTTGTACTGTAATTTAAAGGAAGAATAAGTTAAACAGTGAACGAGAGAAATAAAATTCCATCGATTGTAAAATGGGAAATATTTTAACTTACGATTAGGGACAATTGTGATCCATAGGTGTAACGAGAAAAACGGGTTTCAACAATATAAGGGTAAGATGTTTGTCTCAGCCCACTTTCATACACACACACACTTACAGAATGAAAAATCGAGACTTGAGGTTTAGACTTGTGCATTTTTAATTGTTGAACTTGTATGAAACTACATATTGGCTTACATTCGTGAGGTTTAAACTTTAACATTTTTCTTAAAATAGTAAACAAAGAAGAACGTTTTAGTTAATGACAGCTTCTGTGTGTGTGTGTGTGTCAAATAAAATGAAACGTTGCTGTCACTTCCTCCCCTGATGGCAGTCATTCGTTGATCTGCCACCTTCTCACTTTAACGTCGCTCATACGAGCCAAGTTTTATAGAACTCCATAAGACTGCCAGCACACTAAGCTGTGAAAACAAATTCATAATTATTCTAATCTTATTCAGTGGCAAAATAGGAAAAGGCGCCACAAATATAAAAAAGTGGTTGTTAAAGGGTGTTAACAAATTTTATTATTTTTATTTCTAGCGTATAACTTGAAAAATTAACTAGATCTGCGAACTTAATATCAATTATATGTAATATATAGAAAAACAAAATATAAACAAAAATAAGTATTGTATAACTTCTGAGAGATGCTAAAAATGTACTATCTGTGTAATCAAGTGTAGAAACAACAGGTTCAACAGAAGTACCACTTCTAATCATCCTTTTTTCTCACAATATCAACCACAGTATGAAAATCGTATACGATGATAAATGGGTAGGTTAGAAAAATAAATTGTGTAAAACAGTTAAAGGACATTCGAAATTAGTAAGGTAACCACTGTTGTAAAATAATTTCATCCGCCCACCCCTGTTCATTGTTATGAAAATCGGGTATTATATGATCAGTCGTGATTTGAAATGCACGTGGTTGGTTATTTAACTTATACTATATAAAGTAGCCTCATATAATCTTGCCTTACTCGCAACTTTGAAGTGAGATACAGACTTCAAAGTATTCTATTATTATTCACGAACCATATGGAACCAGATCCACCTCATTTTCATACAAGAACACAGCGCATATGGTAGTCAAGGGATTACCAGGAATAAGCATTGATGTGCTTACCGACCTCTACACCTTGTGGAATGATGCCACTAATTATAGGGACTACATCCTACGACCCTTTGTGCCACCAAAATACTTTTGCTATTGACCTAATTAAGTGACAACGCCAACCTTCACTGCGCTAAACTGTTGGATACATCCTTTGAAGTGGCTTTCACTTGGAAACGTATCACCTTCTTCAAGCGACTTCGACGCTAAAGACGTCTTGAAAACAGCTTTTTCAGTTGAGTGGTCCAGGCTCTGAGGATAATATCCAATTCTGATTTCAAACTTACATCGACGATGCCATTCTATCCTTGCTGCTCGTGGTGACCATACTTCGTCTTCAGGGGTGAAATGTCATTAATTGTAAAGATATATATAACCATATCTTGCAAATGTTCGTTTATGATCGTATGCTGAATGACCAGTTATTTGCACTTCAAATCACATGACTTATTTGCATAAACATTAACTGGGGGGGGGGGTACTGATATACATGTATATAAAAGGGATTTTGCCTTAGTATATTTATAATGTTGCAGAAGTTTATTATTCATTAATTGTTTTGAGCAGTGTATACTATATTTCTTGACTATCAAAGCGTATCTTTCATGTATTATACATTCTTGAATATTTCATCGGTTCTGCCTTTGGTAGGACAGAAGCTACACGTGTAATGTGCTTCGTGTAATTCAACATTAATCTTCTCTTGATCACGTAAATAAAAGCCCTGATCCGTTGTATGACTCCCAAGAATAAACCCTTTTCTCGGTTGCCGCATTTTAAGGCCTTGATGTATACAAATTTTTCAGTTGGAATGCGGGAAAAATTATGTGTGAAAAATAAAATGAAATGAGACATTATTGTGTAGGTGCTACATGATCAATGTACTAACTTGAATATCAAGTTATTTGCTGAATATAACTGGGGCAACTATGACTGTGCTGACAACAAGAAAATACGATTGCGATAGGAAAACCTTGTACCAATTACGTATAACCTATGTCAGAAATAGTTGTGCTTTTCTTAGAAACATCTGCGTTTGTCATATGATGTTATCTTGACAGATTACCACATAATGATTTTTTTATACAATTAACGAGAACAAGAAGCTTTCATTATCACCCCAAAAATACACTGGCACGAGTTTTTTTTCTTTCTCTGCCTTCAAATATTTGGTTGCCTTGTGTATATCACACTAAAGCGGCTCTCGAAAGTGTTAAATAATTATTTTAAACAATCGTTTGGGTTTCTACAACAACGGGAAGAATTTTGGCAAGAGTTAGGTTGTAATTTTCCCCCCTTTTTTATTAATCTTGACGAAAATAAAATAAGCATGAAAATATTTTGATACAAGTATATTTTTGCAACTGTTAGAAATTAATTCCGGAAATGTAAGGCTTAAAACTAGGATATTAATAAGACTGTTGATGATTGTTAGATTTGATGCCACTTCTTTGTTCTTCTGTCCAACAAATATTAGTTTTTCACTGTAATTTGCAAACACACACATGTATACGGATTGGGGGCGGGGGGTGAGATTGAAGAAAATTAGACTGATTCATTCATAAGATCAAGACCCAGCAGACTGATTCAGTCATAAGATCAAGACCCAGCAGTAGTGGATACCGATGAAATACGTTGTTACGAGTTGTGATCAACGTTTGCGCTTTTCAGAACGCTGGAATCTTACATTAGACAAGTTCACTTGAACATTGACCTTATGAATTTCAATCAAGTGTGCATTGTTTCTTCTGAACAGCAACTCTTTTGGCTCATCAGACAGGCTGGGATGAGACAGACAGACACAGTAAATACTGTGCTAAGATGTGACAAGTAGTGGTTAAGACGCTATTTATACCAACAGTTGTTTCTGTGTGAATTAGGTTAAGTTGATAAGTTGTAATATTTATAAATTTTATTTAAGTCATTGCACCTCAAAAGTAGGTTTGTGATTTTTATTGACATCAATTTGTTTATTTATTCTAACACAAAATTGATAATTATTATTACTGTATATTTATTTATTTTACTTGAATTAACGTTTTGTCATCAAACAGAACTGGCTAACCAACACGCTAGTCTAACTGTTCCCGAATCGGCTAAAGCAACCATAGCGTCAACGGGAGAAGACTGTATTAATAATTCTAAAAAGGGAAAAGAGTGCAACTTGAATGTAAAGAACAATGTACAACCACGCTATGTTAGCAACGTCTTTCATCATTGTAATTGTTTGGTTGCTAATGTTCCTCACGTGTGAAATCGTATAGCCTACAGATTGACATATATACACATAAATACATACATCTTGAGAGAAATACCCACATTGCAACCCCCCTAATAACAATATCATTTGTTACGATTTCGATAAAAAGTGTTTTTTTTTTGTTGTTGTTGTTTATCCATGTAGTTCATTTTCAGACTGACATTGTGATAATTGCTGCTTTAAAAGATGAAAACATCAACCTTTATTGCTTTAACTAAAATATTAATAACTAGCCACGATCCGCAAAGCATTTGCGGCAGTTTTTGTGACCTTCGCTATAATTTTCTTTATTATTTTCAAGCACGGCATTTATGCTACGCTTTTTAGCAAGCAATATGTGTCAGATCGATAAATCCTGGTCTATTTGAAAAAGTTTTACGCGGTCAGAAAAACAAACTCACGAAGACGTAACTTTATTTAATAAACTTTAATAAACTTACACGTATTCGTTGGTAAAAGAGTAGCCCAAGAGTTGGCGGTGGGTGGTGATGACTAGCTGCCTTCCCTCTAGTCTTACACTGCTAAATTAGGGACGGCTAGCGCAGATAGCCCTCGTGTAGCTTTGCGCGAAATTCCAAAAAACAAACAAAAACAAACAAACAATAAAACATATTAATGGTATTTGTACAGAGTATAAACAGTTGTGAGAGTTCAGTGTATGACACTATTTTAGAAGTTGAAACAAAGAAACTCGTAATAACGAATAATAAAACCGGTACTAAAGAAAAAAGTAGCTAAAAGGTGTTTTTAGCCATCTATGAAACAAACCGAAGTTAAATTATTGCAAAGTAAAGTAAATGTAAAGTTGTAATGAAGACAAACTTAGCTGAATATGCAGAAACGTCTGATTGCGTGTTCACAAAGTGATAGCATATGGTTTTTAATTAATTACGCACGGATATTTTAGACCTAAATAAGTCGAAAAAGCCCATAGCAATTGTATTTAGTGTAATGTTAATTTTCAGGAACTACACGCTGGTTAAATGTTGTTTGTGTGAAGCACTATGCAAATAAAAAACTCAAAGCTGAAATCGAAGGCAGTCGTCATATGATGACAACGACGTCGTA
This sequence comes from Limulus polyphemus, assembly GCF_000517525.1. Lineage (NCBI taxonomy): Eukaryota > Metazoa > Arthropoda > Merostomata > Xiphosura > Limulidae > Limulus > Limulus polyphemus. The sequence goes on from NW_013665930.1 coordinate 526,297, forward strand.
CAATCTTGTAGCATACTCGTTTCATTAAAAAGTTTGACTAAGCAAAAGACAGGTAACATTATTCTGAATGAAAAAGTCAATATGTAATCCAGACTCCGCGTACAAAGGCCTTTCTAACGATATGAGATTTTTAGTTTATGATCGAAAAATTTGCGATAAAAGTTCCGAACAAACAAAGGCAAGCGTATTATTTATATAGATGAAAGCTGCCTGAGAAATTGGAGTACGAAAATGGTAGTACTGATATTTTCCATATTACATATGTAATATTCATTCCGCTAATATTTGTGCTTATCGGTAGAAAGATGAAGATATTTTATTCATTTGTTTATTCAAGATGTTAGAAAAACGCGTAGGTTCAAGAAGTCTTGATAGAAATGTATAAAAACCCTATAACCCGAGCGCCTTCGAAAGGTGGACCTTTCTTCTTCAGGGGCATAAAACATTATGTTGGGCCTATTATATTTTTAACACTACATTCCTAATCTAGTCCCTAAAGGATTTTCGAGAAGAAGAGTGTACAATAATAGTATTTTAACCACACTATATTCGTTATATCTATTGCCGACGACATTTTCGCTCAATCTAGAGCTGTGTTTGTTGTATACAAGCCGACCTGAGGAGCTCTGGATTGAGCGAAACGCGTCGTCGGTAGTGAATATGACGAATACAGTGTGATTAAAATACTATTATTATACAATTTTCTAATTCTTGGTTAGGAATTTAGTATGAAAAACTGGGACAAGTATAATCAAATAGAAGATGTTCTGAAATGAGTTGGTTCTTTTAAATCAAGTCTTAGTAACGATGATAAATTATGTTCATCCTTAACGTTTCTACAAACATGAATACTTGAACACCGCCATAGGGTATACATTACAAATGACGTTAAATCTAAAACTATTCAACTGATTTATACAAAGTAACCGCTGTAGCGAACCCAATATTGACACCACTCTCTGACACCAATTTGTTACGTCTCTGCTTGTTTGTTAATTTCCCGTAGAAATTCTTTCCGAGAAACTTCAGCGATACAAGTCCTTTCTTAATTAAAACTAGTTTATTCTTTCTCTATACAACTTTGTAATACACAGAATTTCCACAGTCGACGAAATTCAAAAACAAAGTTTTCTAGGCGCCTTCTATTTCAGTATATAAGCCCGGCAGATAGTCAAGCGAGCGGTAGTGACAGCGGTAATATAAAGTGTGTGTTTGTTATCGAGATTGCAAACGTAAAGCAAAGCTACACGAGGGCTATCTGCGCTAGCCGTCCCTAATTTAGCAGTGTAAGACTAGAGGGAAGGCAGCTAGTCATCACCACCCACCGCCAACTACTCTTTTACCAACGAATAGTGGGATTAACCGTGACATAATAACGCCCCCACGGCTGAAAGGGCGAACATGTTTGGTGTGACAGTGATTCGAACCCGCGACCCTCAGATTGCGAGTCGAGTGCCTTAACCACCTGGCCATGCCGGGCTCGCCTAGAAAAGACTAGAGTTGCCAAGAAAAGTCACGATCATTCGAGAATATCATGACGTGTTACCAGAGTCACGTGACTTCCGCTGTCGTAACACTGCCCCTTCCATAGTATTGTTCGTTCTGAACAATAGCCACTTACATTAAACCAATAGATAATTAACAATACCTTAATTAAATGTACAGAATTTACAAACACAAAATTAAAATGCAACAAAGTCTCCTAATTTTACGGGACTTATCTTCTTCCATACTGGTCTCCGTCTCGTTGGCTTCTGCTTCACGTGGGGCTCATCTGCTCCATCAGGAAATGTCCTATTATCGGTAATATACACATCAGTGGTAGTAACTTCATTAAGGGCTTCACTGTTTCCCTTCTCAAAACCGGGTAGAGTTTCTTCCTCGACAGTCGCTTTTTCAGGTGACATGTCTTCAGCAGCGTCATTTGTTCCATTGTTCACTTCATTCCAACTGAAATGACCTGAACCGTGATAACGCCAAAGCCTGTTGGCATGCACCAACTTTGGCTTACCTCGCCGACCGCATTTTATTCGGAATTTCACGTGTGAGAGACGATCCACTATGTCACATGGGCCTTCCCATGGAAAAGACAACTTAGGAGACTTCCCTTTGGTCTTCCTGGGATTATACAACCACATCTTGTCTCCTGGTACAAAGCTGACTTCTGTAGATCTCTTATCATAACATAGCTTCATGGAATCAGCAGACGTTTACAAGTTTGAACGCACTTGATGGTGAATATCATCCGTCCTTTCATATAACACTTTCACGAACTCTGACACATTTTCAGGCAACTGTTTGTAAGGTGGGCGTCCTGTTAT
>NW_013665930.1:529617-535276 GCF_000517525.1 Limulus polyphemus
AGCTGCTGTAATCACTCTTCTTGTTTCTTTTGCTGTTCTTGTTCTTTGCTGCATTCAAATCTGCTAAGCTTTAGTTTGATTTGCCACCTCTGGTTTCCATCTTCCTTTTTTTTTTTTCGTCCCACTCTCTGACTCCAATTTGTTACGTCTCTGTTCGTTTGTTAATTTCCCGTAGAAATTCTTTCCGAGAAACTTCAGCGATACAAGTCCTTTCTTAATTAAAACTAGTTTATTCTTTCTCGATAAAACTTTGTAATACACAGAATTTCCACAGTCAATACGTTTGCAATCTCGATAACAAACACACACACACACTTTATATTACCGTCACTACCGCTCGCTTGACTTAATTATCTATCTGTCATTATTTGCCGGGCTTATATACTGAAATAGAGGGGCCTAGAAAAGACTAGAGTTGCCAGGAAAAGTCACGATCCTTCGAGAATCTCATGACGTGTTACCAGCGTCACGTGACTTCCGCTGTCGTAACACTATTATATATTGGTTCATTCTTTATCTTAAAGTAAAACTCTTCCCATTTCACAACTGTTTCGTGTTTATAATTTAGCTTCGTATCTGCTAGAACATTTTACTTGACATCCATAGTTTTCTAGATGTTCTAAGCTATCTTATTAAACCTTTCGATCTTAACCCCAAGCTAACAATTTATAACATTAAGATGTAGTATGCAATAATATCGTTTAAACAAGGACGAATGGAACAACGGTAATAAGGCTTAGGCCTATATATTTTGTTACTAGCTGTAACATATAGTAGCCATTGGCAACAAAACAGTTTAAATTGGTCAAAGTGCTGTAATATATAAACCTTGTAAGTTTCTAAAACATCGTTGAAAGCAGTCTGAGCGCTATATAACCAGTAAATAAATGAACAGAAATGAATTTTAGGCTTACAAACATACCATGTTTATAGAAAAGACGAACTTCAAAGTATTTCACTTAACACTACTCTCGTTGTAATAGTAGAAACAAGCCATAACTTTGAACGTATGGGTTGTTGATAGTGTGTTAGGATTGTAACTCTCTCAAACAGAGACGTCGCTGGACACTGGCACACGGGGCCTGTGCCTCAATTCTGTTTGACAGTGAACCGAATCCCCAATTGGTGTCTTGAAAAATCAGAATAGAAAACCATGATCGATATCATACTGAAACACCGAACATTCCCGCGCCTATGGGCCCGAGTCCCGAATATTTTAAACATCTAGCGACCCCTCTGCTATTAAACAGAGAGAGAGAGAAAACAACAACAACAAAAACACCTGGTTGGTACATATAAGGTCACGAGCCCTACAGCGAACTTCCAATATAGTCCACCTCCAACCGTCACTACCTTTTTTACAACTCATGTTAGAAACAAAACATGGAGATTATATTCTAAAGCAGTGCTTCTTAACCTTTTACAATAACATCCACCTCTGCAAGTTTTCACAACATCTCATTCACCCCAATTCGAAAAAAGAAAAAAAATAGTAGTAAATTAAATGCAAAATCTTTATTATGACTTAAATATACATCAAACTACAACAAGAACGAATACAACAAAAAATAAATGTATTTATTAACTCCCGGATGAACTATTCACCCAGTTGAGAAGCAATATTCCAAAGTGATGACATTTTCTTAATAAATGCCCCGCAATGGCACAGCGGTATGTCTGCGGACTTGCAACTTTGTGAAGCTTTGTGCTTAATTACAAAGAAACGAACAAATTCTTAAAAAATATAAACCTATGCTTATAGATGTTCAGAAAATTTTTTTGTAGTTCCGAGGAATCTTACCAAAGTTCTTTCAACATATTTTTCGTTTTTCTTTACGAATTGTAGTAAACAAATGTTACTATTGAGTTAAAATTGTTGAAATTGGGTTAGAATTCTTATTTTCACTTTAATTTTTAAATTTGACTTGCCAGTGTACACTCTGGTAGCGGTCGTGATAGGATTAATTACGGACCCCTTAGCTATTCTATGGTGGTATATAGACCACTACTGGGTGCAACACCATTTTCTAAAATTGTGTGTTACACCCCACCCCCTTTTCTCAAACAGTCCTATTATTTGTTACAATTTTAGTTAAAAAACATTTTTCGTGTATCCTTGTAGTTTTATAATCTGTTTTTGTGATAATTGCTACTTGTAACAGATAAAAACATCAACGTTATTATTACTCAAGCAAAAATATTTACATAAATTAACTAACTTTTTCATTAATTGAATTAAAATGCTTTCTAAACTTAAATATAATTATAATTGTATAATATAACTTTTATTAAATGAATTCCACTCAAATATCTCTATAGTCTTGGAAACTGTAGCCTTAAAATATGTATTTCACACCCCGTTTGTTTCTATTTATGCCTCATAGAAGATTGCTATTTTGTGAATCTTGGGATATCAATATCATGATAGTGGGACTGTTATATTTATTTAGGTGTGTATGAATGACTATACAGGATGTTCAATGTTACATAAATGTAACATAACCATACTTTTTTACCCTAGCAAGTAAGATGAATCACTTTTACAACTTTTTCTTAACATTAACAGAGCTTGCTTACCAACCAAACCTACATTGTCTTTTCATAACTCCAAGTCCAATTATAAACCACATTTATTTATAACCTTTAACTTTGTAGTAGAAACTGTATTTAAAGTAATTGTATATGTGATCATAAAATTTAAGGTGTGGTTATGATTTAAAAAGCAAATGAATGGTATAATAACTAATATTATTTTGTATGGTGTTTCCTTTAGAAGAAAGAAATAGTATTTTTCAATACATAATGAATAGTGAAAGTTCTTTTAAACAATCACTGCTTCTTAGGTGTTTGTGTGTAATGTTCATATATTATTAACAAAAATAAGTTTTCCAGTTTTAGTGATACTTAAATATTACTGGTCCCTAAATTTCCTGTAGAGAAGATGCTGTGTGTACCATGCTTGACTGTTTAATATCTTTCTATCTTTTTAAACTTTAAAATCTTGTTAAATAATTAAGCACTCTCATTGTAGAAACTTAAATATACTACTTGAAGCATACTCATTGTTTAAAAAATATATACGTTTTTGTACTAAATGCAGCCTATTGTGATTAAAATGACTTTTTTTTTTAATCTGTTAGAAACAAAAATTGAATGGAATTAGTTAACACACTGGAAGTGTTTTTGATCATCATATGTCTTGAAACTTGTTGAGTTCACTTAAAGGTGTCACCCTAATAAGTCAACCATGGTAAAATTATAATGTGACGAAAATAGGGAAAAATAGTTTGGTGCTACATAAAAGGCTTGTAAAAAATTATCTCATTAGGTGTGGGGGAAAAGTTAGTTAATTGGATAGAAGAGTGGCTGGATGGAAGAAAGCAGGGGTTGTTATAAATGGAGTTCAGCCAAACTGGATTAATGTTACAAGTGGGGTACCTCAGGGCTCAGTCTTAAGACTTTTGATCTTTTTTATGTATATCATTGACAGAGATGAAGGAATGGTGAATAAATTACTTAAATTTGCTAATGGTATTAAGGTCTTGGGTGTTGATAACTGTGAAGAGGATGCTGCTGCTTCACAAAAAAATTTAGATCATTTAGTGAATTGGGCAAATAAATGGCAGATGTGTTTTAATTATAATAAATGCAAGATAATGCATATGGGATATCATAATTTGAATTATAAGTATAATTTGGATGGGAACAACATTAACAGTGTCATGAAAGAAATGGATCTTGGTGTAATGGTTGATCAAGTCTCTTAAGCCATCCAAGCAGTGTGCTGTTGTTAGTGATAGGGCAAACAGAATTTTAGGTTGTATCTACAGAAATATTGGATACAAGTCTAAAGAGGTTATAATTTCATTGTGTACGTCATTGTTTAGGTCATGTTTGGAGTATTGTGTTCAGTATTGGGCTCATTACCTTAGAAAACACATTGAATTGTTGGAATAGGTTCAGAGAAGGGTTACTAGAATAGTGCCTGGGATGGAGGGGTTGTCATATGAGGAAAGATTAAGATCTCTGAAATTATTTTCTTTTGAAAAAAGAAGAGTTAGAGGGGATCTGATTGAGGTATTTAAGATTGTAAAGGCAGTTGATAGTGTTGATGCATCATGTTTTTTCGTACTTAATGGTGAGAATAGTATTGCTTGGTGACACAAATATAAATTTTGACAAGGTCTTATTTTTCTAAGAGGGTGGTTGGCCTTTGGAATGGGTTACCTTCGGATTTTGTGAAGACAGTAAATTTAAATGAGTTTAAGAGAAAGCTTGATAACTGTATGAATGATAAGGGCTGGCTTTATGGATTTTTATTTATTTATTTGATAGTTTTAGCTTAGTTTAGAGGATGGGACAGCTGAGATGGACCAATAGGTCCCTTGTTGTCCCTAAACTCTGTGTCATAATATGCACACAGAATTTTAGTAATGAGATAAAGATAGTACAAAGGCATTAATAAAAGTACAAGGAGAAAAATAATGAAGAATAGCATACAGAATAACATACCTACAATGCTTTTTCCTTCATCCTGGTTTTCTGTATTTTGTTGAAGTTTTAGTGTTTTTATTTTTTGTACAGCATCTGTAAGGTCATCACTATACAAATTTATTTCTCTAACTTGTAATTTTATATGTATTTTCAAGAATTTGTATACTTTTATGGAGAGCGTACTTGTTCATATTTATTATGTGCATCTATGCTAGTGGCTCAGCCATGTGTGGGCCTGGGTAGGCCACACCTTGTCCACTCAGAGTAAGTACATCTTATGTTTTAGCTCCCTGTAACTTGCCTCCAAAAGTTTATACACCTCCTTCCCATCCATCATAACTTCAGGCCACCCAAAATTTCATACCTGACTGTGTGATTAATTTATACCCAAAAATATTCTATTAAAAATAGCATTATAGTAATAGTTAAGTGGATTGTATTAGCACAGTTGCAACAGTATATATATATATACACACACAGTTTGGTCACAAGTAAATAGACACCACCTTTTCAGAAAAAATGAAATTTTTCAGTCATATACACATGAATTGATATATTTATAATTTGATTAATATCTAGTAGATCTTCCTTTCGCTTCATGTAGTTCATTGATCCTTTGAGGCATCTTGAGAATCATCTCGTCAATTTTAGATTGTGGGATTTTCGCCCACTCTCGCTTCAAAACTTGGAGTAGATCGCTTTTTGAAGTTGGTTTTTTTGGTTGTTTCTTGACTTACCGGTCGAGTATGGCCCAGAGGTTTTCGATGGGGTTCTTGTCAGAAGATTGGCTCGGCCAGGACAACTTCAGGATACCATTTTCTTCCTGCCACTTTTGGGTGTTTCTAGCAGTGTGACACTGTGCTCCATCTTCCTGGAACAACGTGTTCTTGTCCACGAAACCCGAGGACTAAAGTGGCAAGAGTCCTTCCTCCAATATTTTGATGTATTTTGCAAAATTTATGTTGCCAACGCACTCCAATAAGCTCAATCTCCCACCAACCCAAACAGCTCCCCAAACCATCACGCTGAAACCACCATGCTTCACAGTTGGCTGAAATCTGTTAGTAGCCAAAGTCTCTTAGGTGACGACTATTTCTCCAGACCAATATCCTTCCACTAGTCCGAAATTGAGCGAATCTTGATTCGTCTGAGAACAATACGGTCC
>NW_013665930.1:535642-564710 GCF_000517525.1 Limulus polyphemus
CAGGATTCCCAAATTCTGCGAAATTTGTCGCTGCCTTATTCCACCATCTGCTTGACCAACTATCCTTCCTCTAACAAAATCTGACAATTCGAGAGAACCTTGAGTTCTAAGCGTGTTGTAGCACAAGATAATTAGTGTGTGGACCATTTTCATTTGTATAGTGCTCTGTGAACACAAATTAGTTAGCATAAATAAGTTAAATGACGAAAAGATAGGTGTCTATTTACTTGTGACCACTCAGTGTATATACCTATAACTATATTGCACAAATGCAAGAAAGTAAAATATCCCAAGTGTCTCCGCAATAATTCTGGGTGCTTATAACGTTAAATATTCAGGTTTTGATACCTACAGCAGGCAGGGCACAGATAGCACATTGTGTAGCTTTTTAACAACAAAGAAACAGATAATACAATTCAAATAAAATTGAGGAAAAAAATTATTTTAATTGAATAATTTTCTTCTTTCCAGCTTCAAATTACCAGACTTTATGGTGTTAGCATTTGCATTATATTTTAAATGGGTAATACAGATTTATTCTTGCTGAAACACTTGTATGTAATTGAAAAATAATATTGAGAGAAAGAGATTTCTATATAGCATGGTTATCTGTTTGCACTGATTTAACTGACACCATTTAAATTTTTTGCATGGTACAGGCTACATTGAGTGAAAAAGTAAAAGGTTTAGCTATGCAGTGGAAAGTTTTAGTTTGTAAAGGTTTATTATATTCCTTCCTCACATTACTAATGAAAAGGATAGTCTGAAAACACTTGTAACTATATCGGTGGTATTTAAAGTGTTAATTATTTTGAAATCTTCTAGTTAGTGATTCAGTGTAGTTAACATATTTTATGTAGTGGTGAGATCTACAATCCGACAAAAATGGAACAATATTATACTTTTTGAACTGAAAATATTAAATTTATTAATGTAGATGTAACATGTTTTGGCAACTTTTTATGTTATTCATGATGGCATTTGAATTGCCAAACATGTTAGGTCCATTGTTTTAGTGAAACTTTTAGTAGAGTAGACACAGTAGGTTTATAGATTTTAATTAAAGGACAACAACTGCCCCTTGAATGTAAAGGATACCACGTTTGGGATTCTTTACTGAAGAAGGCCTCAGTGTAGAAGCCGAAATGTCATCTCTTTTCTTGTTTATAACAGGCAGTTGAAATCCATTAAAGTTTTCAAATCCACTGTGTTAGATCTGTGTTAATTTTAATGATTTTACTTCATTTCTATAATAATTTCTGTTTCATACACTGAAGAGCTTTATCTGAGTTAAATAATAAGTTTTATAAATCACTTATACAGTCTATGGTCACACAGTATATATGTGTTAAAGAATAATATTAGGCATGCAAACGCATACTTTATGATCAGATATAACACATCTTCTATAACTAGATTGTGACACGTCACATGTATTCCATGACCAATTTCAGTCACAAGAGTCTGTATTCAGTGGGTAGTTTGAGTCACATGATAAATTATCTGTTTTTTCACAGTTAGCACTAAATATTCTGCAAATGATCCTAGACACAGAGTGACTGAATATAAATATTGTACACCTAAAAAAATGTTTCTCATAATTGATGTCATTCTATTTTAAGCTTTTTCTCCTCATTATATGAAAGATGCATTTTTAGTTATTAAATGACAAAACTAATTGTAGAATAAGGGATGTTTCATTTGGCATAGTTTGGAATGTAGTTAAAGTTTACTTGTCACTCAATCATGGTTTTAGTGTAATATAAGTATTCATAAAAGAACATAAGATATGGTAACCTGTCAAATAATAAAACAGTTGCAGATTAATATTTACCTTCCAGTATTTCAAAACTCTAGGTTTTACATAAGTGTGAAGCATAAAAAAAAGATTATTTTTCATATTTAAATGTTTTTTTTCTTTCTGTAGGAAGTTGGAAGTATCATTGGAAAGGTAAGCAAATTACTATAATAATGAGTCATTCCATTACAATTAAAGCATCAGAACAGAACTGAATGCTTTGACAACAAAATTCATAGTGTTCTAACATTACTTAATCTTGGGTCCTATTAAATTTTTTTGTGTTAGCATAATTTTCTTTGATCTTGCTTAAATATGTTACAAAATCATTTGATTCTAGACTTGAAAAAGAAAATTATCATGCCAACAAGAAATTAGTTATATTTTTCATTTTGTAAAGTAAAATCATATCTTTTTCGAACATTATAACATTAACCATATTACACTAACTAGAGTACAAAAACTGTGTGGGAAGAGTAAAAATGTGGTCTTTGAGAAAATGTCTTCATAATACGAGAGGTGTCTGAAAAGTTTGTGGCCTGACTTATAATGAAAAGACATTGGTTCATCTATGATTTATTTTTAAACATAAATTCATCCTGAGTCTATACACTTGCACCATTAGTGCTCTATGGTCTTTATGTTATTCTCAAAGAATTATTTTTGGTCCTCAATCCATGACTGAGTGGTACATACGAGATCATCATCTCTCTGGAATCCTCGACCTTTCAGAAAGATTTTAAGGTTAGGGAAGACAAAAAAAAGTTACTTAGACATAAATCTGGTGAGTAAAGGGATGAATGAGTAATTTAAAGTCACCATCATAGAAAGCAATATGTGATTTGTGAGCTTGGGCATTGTCTTATTTCTTGTTGCAAATTGTTGATTAAGAATTTGTAGTAATCTATTGTAGTGGATTGACCCATTTCCATATAATCAGTTAGTGAAACTCCCATAGCATTCCCAAAACATTGATGTCATGACCCTTCCAGCAGAGGATGGTTATTTGAACTTCTTTGGGGTGGATGAACTTGGGTGTTTCAATTGCATACTTTGCATTTTTGTTTGGGGAATGATGTAGTGAACTCATGTTTCATCCATGGTTATGAATATAATGAAACTTTTGGAGTAGTTGTTGATTTTCAACAACTCTGATCCACTTCTGCTCAGATGACAACATTTTTGGAGCCCATCTGGCACTAACCTTAGCCATGCCCAAACTGTCATTCAAAATGCTTGCTGTAGTACTTTTACTGATTCCCAGTTCCTCTGCTAACTTTCTTCTATCATATATAACTGAATCATGAACTTTCTGTACAATTTCTGTTGTGTTCAATGTCAAGAGCCAACCTTACCTTGGATTATCTTAATACGATTGTGTACCTTGTTTAAATTCTGCACACCACTTTTTCACTGTTGAATATGCTCGAGCACCCTCTCCTAATGTTGATTCCATGTCCTGGTGGATTTCTTGTGGTGTAATTTTCTTTTTAACAAAATATTTGATCATGATACAAAGTTCAATCTTCTCCGTGATGTTTAACAATGCTCATTTTTTTCCTTCAAAAATCCCAACAAACAAAATAATTTTGTGAAGTTGTACATTACATGCTATTTACTCATAAAAAGGTTCAAACTTAATATTCGTCAAAGAAAATTATATATATATATTCCGGTTTATTTTGGTCGGGCCACGAACATATCGGACAACCCATTTTAATGCCTAGTACTTAGAAAAACTGATTTGTCTGAGAATAGTGCTCCTAATTGATATCCTTATGAGAGATGTGACCTCATTACAGTTAGTGTATACATGTTTACTAGTTTGAAAATGAAACAAACATTGACAGCTCTCAGAAATGATTGAACCCTGTGCATCCAGATTCTAGACATTTTTAGTACTTCTCAAAAAATTTGTTATGAGTGTTGTAGTAACATACAATTTATTGAATGAATTATTAAATTTTTGTATTGCAGTGAAGTTTGTGGGTAGTATTGAAACTTTTACAAAGAATGAATGAAAATATATATTTACAACTATATTTTTTTTATTGTATAATCTGCATTTGTATTTTGTTTTGAAACTTAGACCCTGAGTATTCTGTCCTATTGTGAAAAGTTTATACTGCTAAAGGGTTCACTTGTTTATTGAGAGGGATCATCATTCATTTTTCTAGCTTTTTATGCAGAAATAAAATCAAAGTGATATGCATTCGTTTTTGTTTTTTTTCTTTCAGAAAGGTGACAATATCAAGAAATTTAGAGAAGAGGTAAATTTTATTTGCTTGAATATATAAAATGTGTAATAATAATAATAATAAAAGCTGCTGAATAAAAAAATTTGCTTTGTATAGAATAAAAGTTATTTGCAAATTGTGATAATTATGCTTAAATATTTTAAAGTAAAACTATAATTCAAGCTATTTAGGTAAGATAATCTTCAGCTATTAAATTTTGATAAGAAATAATTTGTTAAACTATCATATTGTTTGAATGACAGCAATTTAGAATTATAAAATTAAATTAATTATCCTTGAATATTTAGGAACAGATACATTATAAATTAAGATAAAGTTTGGTATCTTAAATTGTATAATTACAAACAAATATTAATTGGTTTAGAATAATGGCTTGTTAGATTTTCATAAGAATAAACATTAATAGCTAAATAACTGTAATAAATCCTTAATTATTTTGAATTTTAGCAAAAAATTACAAGTCAGGGTAATTTCTTACTTTTCTGAATAGGAACAGGTATGAATACTTAAATAAGAATAATTATTTAACCCCACATGATAAGAATGAATACAAATTGATAAAACATAATTTTTAAAACTTTTGATTAAATTTGAGTACAAATTGATAAATAAGGATAATGGTTTTTCAGTTTTATGGACAACATGAATAAAATATATGAAATTTGAAAATAATTATTACTTATGATAGGGTAAAATAAAATTCAAACAAACAAAAATTTACTTGAAATTGTTAAATTACTTTTCTTCAATGAAAAGCTGTTGCTTGTGTGATAGTACAACTAAAAGCATGCTTTTAATATTTTGTGACTTGTAGGTGTATGTTTCAATTACTGATTCTTTTTCCAGAGTGGAGCCAAAATAAACATATCTGATGGCTCATGCCCAGAACGAATAGTCACTATCACTGGATCAACTGAGGCTATTCTCAAGGCTTTCACACTCATAGCCAGCAAGTTTGAAGAGGTGAGAATAGGCATTTTATTTGCTTGTGGTTGTTTTTGATTACCACTTACTGATATTTTTCTAAGGAAAATTGCCCCACTCAAGAACTCTTTTAAACTTTAGAGTTTGCAATGATTTGTTTACTCAAGAACCCAAATAGTTTGTTTTATTTTAGCCTCTTTTCATACTTATTGTTACTCTCAGATACTTTAGTTATTACTATTTTTTGTGAAATTATTAAAAGTTTCAAACAAATGCTTGCTAGGCTATAAAAACTATTAAATACAAAACAAAACCATCAGTTGAGACAAATGCTTCAGAAAAATGCCGCGTGTTTGATGAAAGTCATTAGTTGCCAATGTGCTGTTGAAAACAAAAATAATGAATTATAATTAATTTCAAGTTATGATTTGATATTAAAATTAGAAAAAGAATAGAAAGATGCACACACTAAGGAAAAGTCCCATTCAAGATATTAGCCATATTAATAGTCTTCTTCTGCTAGTGTTATATATTTTATCTTTTTATCATCTCTATGGTACTAGAACCGAACTTCTTTCTACTCTTAATTATTACCATAGAAAAATATTGGTTTCCCAACTTTCTTATTACATTAATAGAACCTAATTTTCTCTAAAAAATTCAGTTATACTTGAGATAATTGTCAAATATTAAATAATCAGTCTTTTTGCATCAGTATGTATACAAATACTTACCAATAAAACAGTTTTTCAGTATTTCTATTTATATTGACATTGAACATTTGCTTTGCAAATAGCTTTATTAAACTGGACCCATCCCTTGTCAACAGCTGTAATAATACAAATGGTTGAGTGCATTATATTAAAATTATTTTGAGGCCCCACAATATCATTACAGTCCATGTCACCACACCCAGTCATGCTTTATCTGACAGCCATGTATCTTGCAGCATAATTTCCATTTCAAAAAGCTGTTTTCTTTCTAGATAGTCCTGTTTCTCCAACTTGATCCATACTCCTTTGTTTTCCAATGCTATTATGTACATTGGATATCCCCGTCTTGGAAATTTTAAATCTGTAATATAAACATATCTTAATGAAAATTTAGCATTGAAAAGGGCTGTTAGATTCCCTTCCCCAAAATGATAAATTTTTCGTGGCATCACATTACCTACATAACATATTCAAACATTTTTTGATGTAAGTTAGTACTAGTACTATAATCATTTCATAATTATAGTCGTTATTAATATTTATAAAAATAATACTGCTTATTATTCCATATGTTTGTGTTTTTTGATAGTATTTTAAAGCTTGTGTGTTTAAGTAGTTCTTATTTATTGAGATTAAGAGATTTTAAAACATTCTGAAACAGTTTGTAAAATAGCTTTTTTAGAAGGACTTGTCATTATTAAGAATTATATCAATCATGTTCTTTTTCCAATACATCTTGTACACAATATATATATATGTGTGTGTGTGTGTGTGTGTGTGTATATATATATATATATGAAAAATTTGGTTGAAGATTACTTCTTATTCTTATATTAAGCTTCTAGTACACATGGATTTGTAAGTATCCTTTATATTTGTATATCATGTATTATATTTAGTATTGTGGAGGTAAAGCAAATATAAGTGATATCAAACTAAAGCTTTTTTGTTCTATTTTATCTATGACTTGTAAATATCCTTTGTAATTATTTTTTGAGTCATGTGTAATTTACAAGAACTTAATTTTAACTTCTACTAATTAGCTGCTAATAATCCTTAGGATCTCCAGAATACAGCAGGTGGTGCTGGAGCTCCTAAACCTCCAGTCACACTCCGTCTTATTGTTCCAGCTGGCCAGTGTGGATCTCTCATTGGCAAAGGAGGGTCAAAAATTAAAGAAATTAGGGAGGTGAGAGGATTATAATCATTCTCTGTAAAGGTTTAATACCCCATAAGAGGGATAATTATATGAAAGATAATCATTATTCAGTAAAAATAATTTCTTATGGTTATATGTTGAGCTCACAATTTAGAGAATTTTCAAATAGACAACAAACTTTTGTATTGACTCAAAAAATTTTACTGAAAAAAACTGTCCCAATACATTCTACTGTATCTCAAAAATAAATTTGAGTAATAAAGCAGTGTAGTTTATTCTACTTAAGAAAGGTTTTTCTGTCTCTTAAAATAGATTTCTTACACCGTTTGTTTTACTGTAGAAAAGGAGTTTCATAACTGATACCGGGAATTTTTGGGTTTTCATTAAGGATTTTTGTGAGAATGAAAAACGTTTTGAAATATTTCAGGGATATAGCTTTTATGATGTCAAATTATCTTTTTACTGCACTATTTGACTACAAATCTGCCATTGTAGTAAAACAAGAGAACCAAATTCTCAATTATTTATGTTCAACATTTTGCAGTTGTAAATACATATTAAAGAATACACCATTTTGAACAGCTCTGACAGTTTATATTTGCTTCTAAAATCTACACCCACCACCAGCAGGTACATATGATTATGTTAAAAACTATATTTTAAGAAATACAGTGCACCCTACTGTTTTATTATGTGATTTTTCACACAGAAATTCCTTAATGAAAGCACAAAACTCTCTATTAGTTCCAAAATTCTTGTTCTAGAGTATAACAAGTGGTGTCAGAAATTTATTTTGAAGAGACAGAAAAACTGATCAAATTGTTGTTTCCTGTCTTTACAAGTTACATGGAAAATGTGTCAAATAAGCTTTGTTTCCTCATTGAAAGACGTGAAATGTGTACAGAATAGTGACACACATGAATCTGTAGAATCTTATTGAGATGTAATATTTCAATCAAGAAGTTTGTGATCTATACACACACAAATATATATATTATGGGGATGTGTTCCTGAAAATTTTTGTTCCACTCTTGAATAGCTTTTTTAAAGGGTGTAACATGGCATTTTTAACTACAGTATGCTATACAAAATATGCGTGTAAGAACACTACAGAACTAAACAGTTTAGTGCTAAAATTAATTGTTTTTGTGGACTTCTTGTCAAGAGGCACTTTACTATCACTAGGTGATCGCTTTGGAGCCATGTTGGATAGGTGGAAACAAGGCATTTCTGCAGCAGAAAAAATAACGTGCTTAGACAATGGCACGTGAACACAATGTGTTTACATCCTCTGCCATCGTAACCAGTAGATGATGTATTACACTTCGCCTAGTAAACTAGTCCAACACTGGCATGCTCTAGTAATGGAACATGGCAACATTGCTTTACACACATATTGGTAGTACAGTACTGTACAGTAATTGGTGAATACTACATCTGGAAAAGGAGTCCGACAATGTTTTAACACTCTTGTAATGAAACAAGGCAACATTGTTTCAGAAATATTGATAGTAATTGGTAAACACTACATATGGAAAAGTAGTTGATGACATTGAATCTCCCTAAGACCAAGACAGAACAGATTACTTCTCATGAGTGCCACTCTTTAAACTGATGTTAATATACACACACACACACGAAATAAGACTAGATGATAAAGTAAAGGTTTTCTTAGTAACATTGTTATCAGATATTTTGTTCACTGGAAGTTTTCCCAGATTGGAAACATTGACATTTGACACTTTATTCCTTATGTAATTCATCAGGCAGTAATAATTCATTATTTAACTAGTTATGGTACAAAAAGTGCTTAACCGGATTCAATGCATTAATAAACACTGACGTTGTTGATTGATGTATTTTTATTGGTTTCTTCTAGGTTACTGGAGCATCTATCCAAGTGGCTAGCGAGATGCTGCCTAACTCCACAGAAAGGGCAGTGACTATATCAGGGGCAGCAGATGCTATTACTAAGTGTATTTATCAGATATGCTGTGTTATGATGGAGGTAGGATATCATTTTGGATTAGTGATTTAAGATAAAGTATAAAAGGATTTGTAATTTTTTTTTAGATAATTAGATATTTACAGTTTATTAATACAGATCTCTCTGCATTCTGTTTTTCTTTTGGAATAATTTAATACTTCTTAACTTTGACACAATTTTGTGGAATGTAGATGCAGTGGTAAAATACTGAAATTCAAGTTAAGATTCTTCTTTAAAATAAGGGAAAATAGAAAGAAAAAAATGCTAATTATTAGATGTAGTGATATGGCTGATTGTGGTTTGGACCAGTTATATTACTTTTATGTTTTGATCCTGCATAAAAGTATATTACATATTACATATATTACATTTTTATATTATAATAATACTTTCTAGTAGGTAGAACTAAATAGTCTGTAAGCTAAAATTGGCATCATATTCAAAAATATTTTGAAAAACCTATCTATATTAAAATATGGAACTGTACAAACAAAGGTATTAAACTTAGGTTTTCTATACATATTTGAAATAAGCGAACATGCACATTTAGTAGTTGGAAGTCAAACTTAAGTACATTAAAGTGGTTTATTTAAACTGATGAAAATTGCTGCCATCTTTTGGCAATGTATAAATACTTTCACAGTGACATCCCTAACACCACATGAGGCTATTTGTTTTATTTTACTTTGGGGTGTTTTGCATTATCTGTTGACAAGAAAGTACCAACTATTAGTTTTCTAATCCATATATGTTGAAATAAACTTCTAATTTGTTTCTTACTTTATTTCTTTAATAGTTTAGGCTATACTGCATGAGGCCATTATATTCTGTAATGTAATCATACAGTTAGTTGAGTCTATTATTTTTGTTTGTTTGCCTCACCTCAGTGCATGGGCTTTACTATTTACTAATGCACTTGTGTAATTAAACATTGCCCTACATACAGCTGTGTATGCCATTATTATTTTGTTTATGGTCCAGCATATCAAAGTTAGCATGTGTGATAACCTTACCACCATTTCATTGCAAGGATACATATTTTCATATTTTCAAAAACATGATACACTATTTTTAATACTTTTTGTAGTTTGTGATGCCCTAATTGTCAGGTGATGTACATCAGTTTTAGCTGTTTTCCAACATTATTCCTTATTGTGCACTTTACCATCACCAGAAGTTCAAAGAAAACCTTTATTTGTGACTAAAATATGCTTAGGAATTGATATCTTACAACTTTAGAGTAATTGTTATGTACATTACCAAACTGAGAAAATATGCAACTAATTAAAATCTAAACTGTTGTGTAAAAATTCAGTTTTGATGAACAGAACCACGAGTTAAGTAATTTAAAGAGATTTGCTCTATTAGAAACAACTAGCCCAGTTTGTGAAAATATTCTTATATATATATATTTATTTAAATTGACAGAAAAAGTTTGCTATAAACAAGTCTGAGCTTCAGAATGCACAAACTGCCATACACATAATAATTTAAAGGATGTGCTTGTGTAAACAAATTTTAAAATATATTTTGTTTTGGAATATGTGTACTTCTAAAAAAAAATTTTAAATGCCATAGAAGTAAACAATACATGTTGGACAGACTTAAAAGATTTAACATCATAGTTTAAGTTTGTTCGGTAAACACTCACAATGTTAGAAGGCCTCTATACTTGTGAAAGCTATGACAAAATTCTCTGTCTTACTACTTGGTGCATCATAGATCAAATGTTTTTTAAGTATACAAGTCTGTAAATTTTTTTTTTTTTTTGTCAAACAAAATCTTGCAATAGTATATGTATGAAAGTCTTGAATAAGTCCCAAGAAAAAAAATGATATTGTTGATATTATTACAGTAAAAGCTCACTAGCTATAATACATTTCTCTATCCTCAGTCTCCTCCTAAGGGAGCTACAATACCGTACCGTCCAAAGCCAACCATGCCACCTGTTATTTTCTCCGGTGGGCAGGCGTACACAGTGCAGGGCCAGTACGCCATTCCTCATCCAGATGTAAGTGTTGCTTCTTAAATGTTTTTATGCAAATAACTTAAGACCATTTGTAGTTCAGAAATAAATGTTGAATTTTTAGAACTTGTTCTCAGACAGACTAGTTAGTAATTCATATGCAAGTACTGCCTTCAAAGTATTCCTTCATTGGCAATATATCCTCATTCCTTATGTGGACGTAAACATTAGATTGTTAGTACTTCTTAAGGGAGAACACACACTATTATCAGTGCTTACTTAGAATAAGAATTATATGATTCTACATGATTATAGTTAGCCTATCAACCTCAGTAAGACATAAACATTGCATTCTGTAGTTTACATAATAATGTTATTCCTTGACTGCACTTAAAGGTTGTAGCAGCTATTCACAAGTAGATCAACTAAATTGTAATACCTTTCTTTAGAAGAGAGATAACATATTCAAACCTCCACAAGCTTTTATAAAAGAAAAAATAATATTTTCTTGGAATATCGAGTAAGACCTTTTAATCTCAACACTTAAATAAAGATTGATTTTTTTTTATTTTGTTGCAATTTTTAAACTTAAGGGTTTATAACTGATATAAAGGTGAAGTGCTTATATTTAGTTTTCATTCATTGAAGAGCCAAATGAAATCCAATGGAAATTTTTTTTCAGTAATTTAAGATGTATATTTCTGATGTAACTTAGTGTGACATTGTAAATATGGGAGCTGTATATTGAAAATGAGGAAATTATAACTGTCATATTTTGAATAAAAATCATGATACTGGGAAAAATATGGTATGCAAAATAATAAGTTATTTTGTTTAAGTATGGTAAGTTACACCAAGTTGGGGTTTGAACATAACTACTTGATGATGTCATCAGTATGGAATTTGATAAAAAGTGTTTAGTCTTCACAAAGTATGCTTTTGTCATGTACATAATTATATATATATATATGTATGTATGTAATGTTTTTCATGCTAAACTACTAATATTTAATGTAGAAACCTATAAGCAACTAATAACATAAAACATGGACTGTCTCATTAAATATCTTAAATTAAAACTGAATAACTTTTCGTTTCTGTTACACATTGTTCAAACGTATTATGTGAAACTCTTTTCATGTTCATATTCACTATGAATTAACCTAGAATTAACACACTGAATGTTTTTACTGTCGTGCTACACCTGCATTCAAAACCATATTTACATTATAGTGAGTCCCCTGTGGGTCAACAGTAAGCTTTTAGACTTCCAACAATAAAGTCCAGAGCTCAGTTCCCCACGATGGACAGAGAGCAGATAGCTGTCATGTAGGTTTACCCTAGAAACAACTATCACACAAGTTTACATTCTATATTTGTATGGCTATAGATGATTATTAACATGAACCCTTTCAACTGAGGCCAGGAACTTAGTCTCAACTGCTGCTTTTATAGAGCATAATCAGTTTTTTTCAAAAATTCCCATAATATTAAAGATGGCTGGCTTGTGCAACAAAGGGGCTAATTCAAGTGTTGAGTCTAATGTATAGAAATATTGCTGTTTAGTTGCTGCAGCTTTACACCCATGTTTATGATTGCTACTTTGTGTTTTTTACAAAAGATGCAAACATCTTTATGATGTAGTAGTAATGATTCCTTTTCATGACTTTTTCTAATCACTGGATCAGTGGTTGGCAGATGACATATTGTATCTTATAATTCTTTATTGTACTGTTTTTTTGCACAGATGCATTTACTTGTATGACTGGTATCCTGATAAAAAAAAATCTATATTAAAGTCCAATTTTTTGCAGTTTAACTTGCTCTCTGTTTTCATTCCCATGGTAACCATTATCTTAATCTGATCACGACTTTCATCGTTAATGTAATTTTATCTTGTCTTTGAAAACTGTTCAATTGTCCTTGGGTTTAAACTTGAAAAATAAAACATTTGTTAAAATCTGTTTGAAACTGGACTTTCTTTGTTCCATATACAAAAGATATTGTATATATTTTTTAACACTAACCTTCTTTTCTAAAGTTGATTAGCTATTAAATAAAACAGTATAAAATTCTAGGCTAAATCCAAATTTATCTCAACTGACTTATCAAATTTACATTTTTAAAAATAATTATATTTTAGTTTATAAGCTTATTTCATTTATTTTTAAGTAATGTTTAGTTTTCAATGATAGAAAGTGTTAATGTAAATAAATGTTGAAAACAAAATAATGTTTGTAAGTTATGGGTTTATAGAAATGCTGCTCTTCTGATTTAAAAACATTTTTTTCAAAAGCAGTTGCAGCATTTTTATCATGTTATTTTGAAGTTCTATAATCAGTTTTAATTAAATAAATTGCACATAGAAAAATAAATTTTAAATTAATATAGGACATATAGAATATCAAAATACTAGGCTAAAAACATAAAATGTAAAGATGTTTCTACATTATTATATTTCCATGTACAATGTCTGTCTATAAATTTATAAATATACGTATAGATAGTTTCTTTTTCCTTGCACAACATCTAATGATGCCAAATAAATTCAAATTTTGGAACTAGTATATTTTCTAACTGATTGCTTGCTTTATTTAAAAACAATTAAAATTCCCTTATGGGGGATAAAACTTGTACCCTGTAAGGATTAGACTAAATACAAAATGTCCCGCATTTCTCTTTTAATAAAAATAATCTACATTATACAACCAAAGATTTCAGGAGATTTTCAAATCTTTAGAGGCTTGGACTTTTTCTTCAGGGCCAGAAAAAGTAAAACTTTTAGAACTTAAAAACTATTTTCAATAAAAATGTAAAACGTGGCTGGTGGAAAATAGCCAGATGCCACTTGTAAATTATAATGTTTTTCATTTTCTTTTAAAGATAATATCAATAGAACTTTTATCTTTTGTGAAGCCTCTAAAAAAAACAAATGTATCTTAGGACTGTTGGAAATATTATTACTATTTTTATTACAATAAAAGTTAGGTTAGATTCCCCCTTTTTTTTTTTGAGTTACGGTAATTTTTACAGTTCAATTTGCATGCATTACTTGTATACTAGTATAACTTGGAGTGAAAGAAATGATAAGTATACATTATGAGTTGTAGAAACAGGAGCAAAATACCCAATTGTTATGTCTTGCTCAAAATAGTCTGTTGGTGCATGAATTATTGCTTCTTAATTTTTGTTATTACATTAGTAAAAGTATGTAGCTTTTTATATCTGTTAATTTGAACTTGTATTTTCTGTGGTAAAGTTATAACTGATTTGCTTTTATTGCATTTGAATGCGATTTTAAACATCGGATGTTTTTCATGCATTAAAATATACATGTGTTTATCAATTCTATTTCCATCCTAGCCATGAATTAAAAATTTTGATAAGGGAAGTTATAAAGCTAACAGCATGCCTAGTTTAAAATTGGTTATTTGTTTATTGCTCACATTTTTAATGTTTTTGATTTTTCTATTTTTATTGCATAATCATATCTTACTGTTTCAATGGTTCAAGTAGGCTATTTTATTGAAAGTACCATTACAGTAATGTTAATTTGTTGGTAAAATAACGTAAAAATGTTTCAGTATTTTAATCACAGATTGAAGTTTGTTTTTCTGGATGTTTCTTTTATTTTGTGCATTTTTATACGCATTAGTAATTAAATTATCAGTTGTCATAACTATAATATCCTCCTTCCCTCCTTCCAACTTGTTTCCTAGCCATAATTATATATGACCCATATTGAGACCCGTTAACATCCATCTCATCTTCTTTCCCTATTTTGCTCCCAGTTCCATAACTTTATGGACAACCTAATAGTTCCTGTCATTCCCATTTTTGTATTTGTGTTCATATAAAAGATTGCCTACTGGAACCATCATTCTTTATCATTTCCAGGTTCTTCACGGAAACAATTACGTGAGTAGATGCTTTTCTAATCTGGCAGCTTTCAGCTTTCTTAAAACTAAGAATGTTCCAGATGATGCTCAGGAATAGAAACTGTGATAAAGTGGTATCAATATTCCCAGGGACCCATTAGTACCAATATTTAGTTTAGTGATAAATTCTGTGAGGTGATGGTGAAGATGCAATGCAATTCCTTAAAAAAAAAGAAATTAAAAATAAAGGCTGAATATATATTAATGCTACTAATGCATTTTTCAAAAACTTATATAAATGTAAATGTTTTACTTGACTAAAATTTGTTATAACCACCTATCAAATTTTTAAAAAAATGCTGACAGCTTAACAAGAAAAAATTGTCATTTTACCCTCACATTAAATGAAGACAGGTAGTTTATTTATATGACCTCTAAATTCGATATATCAAAAGCTCAGATTTCACTAATTTCAATACTTTAGGGTTGAGTTTATATAGGTTAATTTTTTCCACTTTATTTTTAATAAAAGGTTATTATTGAAATTTTTTATACCATAATTTTTCTTCTGATATATACAAATACACTTACACTAATGCAATATATTATTAAATGAAATTTAGAACTCAAACTCTTAACTTATTAATACTTTTTTTGAATGATTTCAATTTGAACTCTTAATCCTTTTGTTTTCTTCTCTAGTATTGTAGTCCCCTGGTGGGACAGTGGTAAGTTTACGGACTAACAATACTAGAATCCGGGGTTTGATTCCTCATGGTTAACAAAGCTCTAAAACAAACAAACTATTATTGTATATGCTGTTTCCGATAACCATTATTGTAATATGGTTTGATAGTTAACTGTTATTAAATAATGCATTATCAGAGGAGTGTAAGGCCAAATCAGTTTCATTCTTCTATACAAATATTTTGGAACCCATTAATAATTGTACTGGTCAGAAGTGTTACAAATGCTCTTGAGTTTTCCAGTGGCAAAATAAATGCTGTTTTAAAATTATTTGACATTTAATTATTTTGATTATATTATAACCTGTTATTGTCAAAAAAGAAAATTTATGAATAGAGGTTTGCTAATAATTCAGTTTTTTTTCCTCAGAATTATTTCTAGAAAATTCATTTTAGCTAAGATTTGATAGTTATTTTTCTTTCTATTTTTATTAATTAGGTCATTGAGGGGACTATAAATGATAATGTACCAGGAACATTGCCACTTTTAATTGTTAATATAAAGTTAGATGTGAACTGTGAAATAAATACTATCTACTTCACAGCTGAATTTAAATCATAAGTAGTTTATACTTAATTTATCACAGACTAGGACTACAAACAGTAGTCAGTTGTACCACAAATGAAATGGATTATGTGTATTGTGCTGCTATCTAGTGAGACAAACTTGAATAAGTTGTCTAAGTAATTTTCACTGCACTCTCAAGATGGCACCAGTATTAAGATTACAGTGAACAGTTTAGAACAATCTGGAACATTCCTGTGATCAAACCATGGCCAATAGGAATGGTCTATCAATGGTGCTATTTGATATAAGAAGGTTACTGGGTAAGTAACTGCAGTTGGTGAGATTTAGTAGTTTAAGTGACTGCAAAACATGATGCAAGTTATTCAGTGAAAATGAGTAAGAATATAAGTATTGTTAAGAAAGCATTAGTTACCAAAAAAAAGCAGAAAAATGAAAGCTTTCTAGTTGAAATTAGTAGAGTTGATGATAATATAGAACTGAAAATGACAGAAGCATGTACTTTGAGCATACAATGTAATGGTTGGAGTAATTTATGGTTTGTATCAGTTATGAACTTCATAATTAATATACCAATTATCTACAGGACAATCTGTACAATCAGAGACAGATACATGGATGAAAAAATTGGCTAAAATAACAAGCAAAGTTATGGAAAAAAATTGGATTGCATTGTTCTTTGGTGTAAGAAATACCACTAACATGAATCAAGACAGGTAGATAATTCCAAAGTTGTACCCAACCATCCTACAGCATCCAAAGTTTGTATCATTGATATCTTGCTCCTTCTTTTAGATAACAGTTGATATGAAGTGTAAAGATACTATAGAGCATATCCAAGGCTCTCATCTTTTGATTGTGCTGTTCACTGATATCCAGAAGAAAATGGATTAAGTGTCACATCGAGACTGTCAATTAGAAACATCTTAGGACTCCACCATGATTTGCTTTGCAAGCCTGGTCAAAACAAGGTTGCTTTCCTAGATCTAGCATCTTCTGAGAAAAGTATGTGTACTCTGAATTGAATGATCAAGGCTTTCTTAGGCCTAGCATTCTCTGAGAAAGTTGTGTACTCTGGATAAAAAGGATCAAAGCAAAATTATAGATGACATCATCTGGTTGAGAGTTGAGAAAAAGTGACAAGTTTCTGGAACTTCTCAATAAAAGAATTAAATAGTCTAAGAAGGAGTTTTATTTTTATTGTTTTCATTGGTTTTGAGTAACACTTGAGAGTTTACTTTTCCATTATCATTATTCTTGAAGAGAAGCAAGTTCTCATCACAACCAGGAAACTAGTAATAGCCAGTTCACATAATGACAAATATTCTGGGTCTTGTGTACACATGAAAGTCTCTCTCCCTAGAAAAGGATGTTGATGTATCACTGAAGGAAGGTCACAGAAGTTACGTCTGATGTTGATGGTATAGAAGTACTACTTGACTTGCTTCAGTACAGAAATAACAAAAGTCTGTGAATCAAACTATTTATGTAAAAAATGTCTGGAAATGACTCAAAGTCAGATTCACCACTCGAATGTGGCAGAAGGATATCTGTGTGTCATTTCCTCTGATCAAGATAGCTGTTATTATTCTCAGCCTATATCCTCTTCTACTAAATCTAAGCAATTCTTCATGAATGTTTTATTTTGATTGGCTGATTTTAAAGTGAGTCTGAATCTTCTGAACAAGCAGTCTTCTAATGAGACTGCCACATTCACAGAGGAGGTGCCTGAAAAGATTGAGGAAAGGACAATGAAGTAAATGGAGAAGAACTATGTCGAAAGCAATTAGAATCAATATTCTTTAAAATAGATAGCTTATTAAGTCATTTAAAAATAATCGTTGTTTATATTAATTTAAAAGTTAATGCCAATTGTGGATATAGTTGATTAAAAACTAGTTGAACAATGATCAACAAGTTTTAATCATTCTAGGTTTAATATATATAAAAATCCTAAATTATTATCTGAAGTTAATATGTTTTTATTAAAAGCTATGGCACTCAGTTTAATATCCTACTGTTATAAACATTAACATTATTTTTGTAAAGTACTAAGTATCTGTTGAACTCAGTGGCAAGTGGTTATTAAGTAATGAACTTTGAATAAATACACAACTGTTTGAAGAACCCTTTAAAACATTTAAATCAGTACAGTCACAGGAATGTTAGAAAGTGTAAGTTACCATCATGACTAGTATTACCAGTAATATTTCTGATAATAATAATACTGTATTTTTAAATTACTAGCAATTTCCAGTCTTATGTGAAAAGTGGGAATTCAAAAAAGATGTAGTATTTTTTTAATTCTGTGCACTCCTTTTGGCTAGCACTTCTGAATGTTAAAAAAATAGGTATAACTGCTCAGAAAGGACAGTAATATGATGAAAGGCATAAATTACATTGCATTAATGTTACTAATAAGTGTTGATTCATTGAATAACTGTCCACTTTGTTTTTTCAAATTCCTCATAAATTATAGAAAAAGTGAAGTTGTGTTTGAGGCATTCTATTAAAAACCAAAGGTTATTCCCTAATCTGAAATTGGGGTTAACAAGACTAGTGTCAGTTTTAAATTGTTGAGATTTTTAAAATCACAACATAATAGTAGGTTTTAATGTGTTTCATTGCTGAGATATTTTATTATTTTTGAGCAAAAACTTCTGATCTGTAAAAGATATCTTATGGTTCAGATTTCTCTGGGTGTGGGTATTATGTCCTGTTTGGCACTTTAGTTTTCACACTAGCTCTTTCTTCTTCTTCTTCTCTCTCTCTCTCTCTCTCTGTATATATATATATATATATATATATATATATATATATGTATATATATACACACACTGATCTGTTTTCAGTTAGTAAAAAGTTTCATATGTTTATATGTCTGCAAAGAACATTTTCAATTTGAAACATAAGTATCAGTGGTCAAAGAAAGATGGTAAGGTGTGGTAAACTGTTCTGGCAAAAAATTTTAGTGCTGATTCATCATATTAGCAAATCATTTTGTCAAGGTTGTTTTACTTAGGATTTATCATAATGGTTTTCAACTGATATAATTGGGTATCGTATTACATCATTGCAAAAAACATTATATTTCAGGCTGTACTGCCAGTCAGGTGAGACACAAACATGTGACTTAGGTACAATTTTTGATTTTGTTTTAACTTCAAAAAATGTTTTCAAAAGAAACTTAAGTACATTTGTTTTTCTTTAAAATATATTAGCTGTTAGTATTAAAATTTGTATATTAAAATGTTCTAGTGGATATTGCAGCTTTCTTAAAATCATACATGAAATCAACAAGTAAGCATAGTCTTCTTGATTAGACACAGCTTCAATAAACCTCTGCTAAAAAAGTTCCATATTGTTTAACCCTGAAATATTTGAAGGATGGAGATTAGAGTCATCAGTTTTTCATTCTAAGTCTGTAAAAGATCCTAGATTATCAAATAAATTGTTACCAACAAAACACAGGTACCTACTTCCTTGGCAGAAGATGGGATATTTTTGAACTCACCAGTTTAATATTAAGACATTTTAAATGAAGAACATAAATTGTGGGCACCTTGTTTTTGATTTCAACAGAATCTCATACTTATTTTTAGACTGATCACTTTACGGTGTGGAAATTTTCATATTGTTATTGTTTCAGTATTTATATATTAGTGTCTGCAGATTCTCGTATGAATTTTTTACAGATTTTAAATTCTAAAAATTTTCTCTTGCGTATTCCTGTATTATTTTTGTAATTGTATGTAATTTTTATAAATATTTATGTCTATCAGCAGAGGGGGGAAGAATATTATAATTTTATAGCTGGGAACTGTGACTTTTGACCTAAATATTTTTAAAAAGATAATAAATCATTTAGAAATGAAAGATGACACACAAGAATTACTAATGGCTGGACTTAGATAAAAGTCTAGACATCAAACCTGACAATTTATGATGAAAATTAGTAAAGTTTTTAATTTTTTCATGTAAAAAAAAAATCTTTACTTCATTGGAAACAGAGCTGTGAAATGAGTAGAAAAATATCAAGTATATGTTTTATATATAAAATTGTTTTGACTGAATATATAACTACATGTATGTACATAAATTTAATGCACTGGTAAGATTTCAATTTTCTTTTGAAAATTGAGTCAGTGTAAGATTTTAAAAAATAGTAAGTGTGTCATGCAACAGGATGAACATTTCCAATAAAATCATTATTATTTTTTAATTGCAATATTAGTTAAACCTCATTGTTATCCTTAGTCACCATTTTAAAATGTGAAATTTATCTATTTTGTACTTTAGTTTTTTTAGAAAACATAAAAATTACTAACTTCATGACACATATATATATACTTGCATATTAATGATAGTGTACTATAATATTGAAAAGTACATCAAGTAGAATACTTTGAATGCTTAATCTTAAAGATTATCAAATTATTAAATTCTTGGTATATCCTGAATCATCTGAGCCTTAAATTTTTTAATGTTATGTTGTATGCTGTACACATACTTTGGTTAATCATTTCTGTTTTAAGAGCAACATAGGTGTGCTACAGCTATATGATTCTTGGTACACTTAAACAGTTGTATTGTAAAATTAGTATATATTTAACAAAGTGATGTCTGATCATTTCTATTCTCTATTTTTGTAATTACTGAAAGTCAAATGGATGTTTAGCAACTGTTTATTTTGCAGTCTTGGTTGATTCCGTTTCCAAAAGAAGTTAACTAAATTGCCACATTTGAAATTATCTTTAAAATACTGGAGACAACTTGTTTGTTAATGATTTAAAAAACATACTTTCCAAAAGACAACCAATCCAGTCTTTACTGAATGAATTGAATAAGAACTTCAGGGTATCTTTATTGAAGTGTTGGATCACAGTATTTATTTTTTGCAGAATGAAACAGGGCTTGTGCAATTCTGTTGTGATAATTCACCAAATAATATTTGATAGAAGTAATAAACTTTGTAATGAAATTAATGTACCTGTGTGTAATTAAAAATATACCTTTAACTTACTTTACTTTAAAGACTTTTAATATTGAGTTATAATTTTTTAAACTGATTTTTCTTTACTGTCTCTCAACATTTCATAAGCACATGCATTCTAAAAAAATAAAAGCTCCTCAGGACTTTTTGCAAGCTATAATAGAAATATAATGAAATAATAGTGATCCTGTCAGTGGAAATGTAAGATTCCTCTCTCCTTTCCCAGCTGACCAAGCTCCATCAGTTGGCCTTACAAAATGCTCCTCTCCTGCCTGGCCACAACGTTGGGACCCTCACTCCTCAAGGTATTCCTGTCCTCTCTCCAAGGGTCCTCTCTGTTTTGTTGTTTTTGTTCTTTAAAGATGTGTAGCATGCTTAAATAACCCTGTGATGCTATATAGAGGTAAAAGGTTTAAAATGACAACTCCTGCACAACCTTGTATACTATGAAAGGAATTTTTATTGCTTTTTTTGTCATGCTTTTAGAAGTTTCAGATAGATAGCAGAAGATATAGTAAATTAATGTTAAGTTTCTCTGCTTTTTTATTGTTAGTTGATCTTCTATACAAATAACTTTGGCTGGTAGACCACTATACTTGTTAAAACATTGTGATCATTATAGACATAATGTTTTAAAACAGTATTTTGAGACTGTTTTATTTAACTGCCTTTTGAAAAAAATAAAAGGAATCAAAATTTGATACTTTGTATGATAAAGAAGTAACAGACTGATTTTTCTGAGAGCTGAAGAAGAAAAAGTTTGAAATCCTTTCTTTGTTTGACAAACCTCGTACTCAAATAAACTCTTGTTAGTATCTTGTTAAGTGGTTTCTTGTGGTATTGAAATGAAAAAATTGTTTCATTTTTCTTAAGTCCTTTGTATCAGTTTTAGAAGTATATTATTTCAAATTATACAAATGTGTAAAACATCGTAATTGTTGATACTACCAACAACTTTTTAGTAGCTAAGTTGAGTATTTAACTGTAAAATGCAAAATCAGCTTTGGGGAAATATATATTAATAAATAACTGTTGCATACGAGCTTTTATAATTTCATTAGAAAGTGATTTTGTGTTATTTTTATTATTTACATGATCAGAAGGATGGGTATAATTATTTCTCTCTATACATACTATAGTTTTTGACACACTTCTTGTGTGTCCTCTTAAATCAAACAAGTACTTGTACTTAACACAAGATGCTTTTTCTCCCAGCACTGGCAGCTTTGGCAACACACTCATCCCTGCGTGCCAGTGCTGCTGCTGCTCCTAACCTGGCAGCTGCAGCTCCAAACGTAACTGAAATAAACATCCCAAATGATCTGATTGGATGTGTGATTGGAAAAGGAGGGGCCAAAATTAATGAAATTAGGTAAGTTTAAAAGGGTTCTACATGTAAAAACATAACTGGTGTATTTAAGTCTAATAATCATTAAGGTGCTAAGTGATTTACAAAAACTGTAAAACAAGTGCTGAAAACCAGTAACTGTTATACAAAATCGAATTTTTACAATTATTACTATGTTTCAAGGAATACCAGTATTTTATTTAACAGTATATATATCATAGATATTTGAAAATATATAAAAATGCATGTTTGTTTTATAATAAGATCAGAAAAATTAAAGAAATGTGTCAGTTTTTATCCTGTTTTAGTGTTCATTCTTAGAATCAGAAGATGTACATTTGAAACATTATCCCCCAAAAAATTTGAATTTTGTTTTGAACCAAAACTAGCAATGAATCAAGATGAAGTATGGTTTTCCTCCATGTCTGTAAAAATCTTTAAATCTTTGTTTATTATTATTTTATGCAGATATTTTTATAAATTTTTAATCTTAGCAAAGTTTCTTCATCTTTAGTTAGCGTCCACTTTTTTCTATGAGGCTTTAGTCTAGTAACCTTTTAATTTAGGCTGATTTACATACCAGTTTGTATTTTATTTTCCCAACTACAGTATGATTTTAGGCTAGTGCCTTTTACGTGTGTGTCTTAATTTGAGAGCAAAATATGCTATTTATGTGTGTGTCTGTTTTTTTGTCTTTTTTTATCTAAACAAAACCATGATTTTCAGGCAAGTGTCAGGAGCTTCAATTAAAATCTCAAACTCTGAAGAAGGTTCTAAAGACAGGACAGTGACAATCACTGGAACACCAGAGGCCATCAATCTGGCCCAGTACCTTATCAATACGAGGTGAGAATGTGTTAAAATTTAATTTATTTTCACTTACTATATTCTCAGTTTTTTATAATCTAGTTGAATGTATTAGTTTGTTCAGCCTTATGTGATTTTTATTCTCTGTCTTATGATTTACACTTTTGTAAATTGCTCATTGTTTTTTTTTATATTTATCAAATCCATTTATTTTAACCATTTGTCTGCTGTATTTTCTCTTATATTTTTTTGTCACTGTTCATGTTTTTTGTTTTGCCTATCCTTTTTTGTTTTGCCATTTTTACATTTGATCTGCATTAATTAATTTCCTGTTAAAACTATTAATTTCTTTTTTAATATTTTATCATTCATCTTTCTTTATCAGTTAACCATGCTGATAATAAACAAAAATGGTTTTGGTTTCAGTGAAAGAATTTAAACATATTTTCATTACAAAACAGAATTGAAAATTCAGAAATGCTACTTACCTCTCTGCACAACAAATTACTATTACCTTACATACTGCTATGAAGATTTTCTGCCTATACCACCAGCTTTGAACGAAGCTCCTACTCCTACACATGTTAACATTTATTGTGCCAATCTATAATCATCATTAGTCTATAGCCCTTCACCAATAGGAGGATGACACACCCTCCATGTGCAGTATTCCCCTTGAACACCAGCATTCGAACAAAGGCTCATTCATTTCTTGGCACTGCTTGTTTTTAGGCATGATTTTTTCTTCATAGGAACTACTGAGAATTTCTATGCTTATTATTGTTACATCTCTGGTTGTTTGTTAATTACTCGTAAAAATTCTTTCCGAAGAAACTTCAGTGATACAAGTCCTTTCTTAAATAAAACTAGTTTATTCTTTCTCAATACAACTTTGCAATACACTTAATTTCCACAGTTACTTTAACATAAACACACGCTATAATTCACAACGAACGATTCACGCACTTTACTTACTACTGAGCTTGACTCAGTTGTCTGTCTCTATCTCTGCCTGTCTGCAATTCTATATCGATTCATTGTCTGGCGCACTTATATACAAGAATAGAGGGTGCCTAGCAAATACTGGATTATTCATCCCAGATCTAGGATTTCCAACTGCCTGATTTTGCTTCTAGGTTTCTTTTCTTCAGGAAAACCGGGTAATCTTACCCTCATCCTTCATTGTTTGTATTCCATGGGTGTCTTTAGTTTCTTCTTTTTCCGGTTATTTTATTGCTGAATCTCAGACTTCCTTGTTGCATAAGCCTCCTTCACTTGAATTTCTTCTTTCAGTTTGGAGATCTCTTGTTTTTCCTTCTCTTTTTTTCTTTTTCTGTCTCTTTCCATCTACTCATCTTCACCTCTTCCTCAACTTCTTTTTTTTTCATTAGAATTCTTTGTTTATGGGTTGTACTTATCATGTTTCTATACTTTTTGATATTTGCCTTCCTTAATCTTCTTTACAGGACTGCTGTTGTGCACCTTTCCTTTGTGATATGGTGTTTTGGGGGTATTTCTTATACTTTTGCATCTTGAGTTAATGCAGCTCATCAGCAGTCATCTCTGATCACTGATTTCTTGCCTTTCAGATCAGGATGTCCCACTAGGTTTCTCATCATATATGGTTTTGTGGGGTTGCCCCCCTCCCTCTCCTATTCCTTATCCTCTTCTTACTATCTTTATGGACTGACCATCTCAGGTACTGGTGGTGATTTGTTTCTGGAGCCACCCATTGGCTATAGTCCTGTGAGATCTCCGCTTTTGAACTTTGTACACTGGTGGGCTACATTTTCTACAGTTTATTAATAGAGTTTCATGTGCTTTCTTATGTGTTTTTCTTCTCCATGTTTCAAACACCATGGAACAATTCCTCAAACCCATTTTGTGGCTTTACTTCTGTCTTTTTGTCATTCCCATGAAGATGAGAGATTGTCAGCTAGTTATTAGACTCTCCCAGAAGACTCAAATTTCATTTTTCATTGGTTTCCAATGGATGATTTTCTCACTCTTTGGCAAATACTTTTCTTGGTGATGGATGACCCAGCTTGAGATCTCAGACATTTTCTTCACATCCTGATGAATCTGCCTACTTTTAAGTTTCTTTGGTTCATCCACAATGGTTGAACTTTTGGTTATTAATCCCTCCTTTTGAGTTGGCTATGGCCCCATTTTTTTTTATTTTATTGGGTTTGGTGAGCTTTTACTGAGAGGTCACATTTGTTAGGCCTTTTCTTCCATTATTCTATGGACATTCTTCCTCTGCTTGCCTCTTCCAATGTGGCATCCTCTGTTGTGACCACCCTTCTCTTTTGGGATGGCTGGTTCAGCTTTCCAATTCATTCTTAACCTCTACCCTGTATCTCATTCACTCTGTATGCTTACTTCTTTATGTCTTTGAGACTGTCAGGATTTTAGGTATGGATGTGTGGGCCATATTCTTTACAGTAGGTGTTTATAGTTTTAATGATTAAACAAAAAATATTGTTTATCATTCCAATAGTGTAAAGTTTCTTGATATAGAATTGTCCTAACGTAATGTTTAGGGACTGTCTGTAAGTTTACAAATTAACCAAATTTATTTTTCCATATACAGGGTGGTCCAAAATTATCTTTCCTATTTTAAAATTTAATAATTAACCAAGTAAGGAAATAAAACCATGCAGTTTTCAATATCTTGTAGCCTAACTCAAACAGTAGAATTTTATGTCCACTAGTCCATATTCACTGCAACATGTTCACAGTTACAGTGGCAATCAAACATAATGTTTGTGTGAAGGTGCTTTATAGTCACTATGAGGAAAAACCTATACACTGGATAGGTGAAGTGAAGAAAAAAGTGTCATTAGCCACTATTCAGTTTTTCATATTATATAGCCACACAATAGCACTATAATATAAGTCCAGTTTATTTCTCTTTGGTTAACTTGCGTTCAGGGTTACTGAGAAGGATTGGAATTTCTCCAAAACTAGTATAACCCAGTAACACACTTTGATCAAAGTGTAGATTGAACTGGACCTCCCTTGAACCTAGACTTTGAGATTAAATAATTTTTGGAATATTAAGTTTATTTATTACAATAGCGATGGCGTCCATTATCCTGGTTGTCAGGTTTTATTTATGCAATGGATTCTATAGAGTAGGTGTCGATAAATTACAACAATAAACAAACAGCACACAGTCCTCTGGTTTTAAACTAATATATATATATTAAAACAACTCAAACGTATATACAAATGTTTGTTACACAGTTAATCACCACAGTTGTATCCAGAGCTTTAAATAATCATCTCTTTTTGTCAAAAGTCCACACAGGCTGGTTCAGTTACTTTAAAACACAATTGACAAGACAAATTCTTCTCTAATCTCTTGTTACAATATAATCTGTGATATTTTCACTTTAAAAAAATGCATCTAAATGCTCTTTATGGCTAAACTCACAAACACACAGTCTAGATCTATCTAACTACATCTCTCACTAACTTAACTTGCTTACACTTAACTTGAATTACATTTTGAGTGAATATTTATAAATAGTCCAATTGAGGCTTACAACTTTCTACATGCTTCGAGATATTATGATGTAACAATACTCAACCAAAACAATGAGAAAACTTAGAAGATCCTAGTAATATGATGCAATAATACAAGCACCAAATCACAATAATGGAACTAAACAATGTATGACATGTATACTGTTACATAAACAAATCTGCGATAAACTATCACTACTAAACATAACTAAATTTAACACTCAAGCTATACTTAAATTAAAACAAGAGACACAGAGCTTTAGTTAGCAAAGCTCTCATGTCTCCTTCATTTCCTGGGAAGGTTGATATGGAGAGTTCCCCACTGAATGGATACACCTCTCTATGTGAAGTAGGGCTGGGGTATTCCTGGAAGTGTAGTACAAGCCACCCCACAACATTGTGAATTGAGCCTTTCCCAATGATTAGTCTAGTCAAATGGGTCTTGTGTTCTCCTCAGGAAACATATCTGGGATGTTTCTCCCTGCACCTGATTATTGTATCATGTATCTTATGTAAGTATTTCTCCAATATGGAATGGGCTAACTTATAGCCCTAGTCACACTATTATACTTGTGTGCAACTGACTACCTGTGAGGTAATGACCAGTTGAGCAATCTTAAATTCCATCCACTTTAATGACACTTTAGCACTAACCAAGAGATTATTTTGACAATATCTTTTGCTCTACCACCTCTTATGGTTTGTGATTGATAAAGTCTCCCACCAAGTGGTGTCCCACTAGGCTACCCCCTCTAGTAAGTGGCAAATTTCATAGGGTTTCCTCTTCTGACTTCAGAAGGGAGCTATTCTTTGTAATTTCTTTATTCTCACTGGCTCCTCCACCTTCTTCAATGTGGAATGCTAGCTGTTTGTTGTGCAGAGAGGTGAGTAGCATTTCTGAAGCTAAAATTTTCCTTATCTGAAAATGTGTTTCAGATAGATACTCGCCTCTTTTGCACAACCCCTCATCCTTCCTCCCCACTTCCAGTGCATTTAGCTCGTCTTGTCAAAAATAAGTCTTTGTCCAAATGCTAGTGCTCATGGGGATTGCTGTGCATGTAAGATATGTTGCCCTCTTATTGGTGGAGGACTATAATGATGATTACATCATATTCTGGTGAAATTTATTTTAACAAATGGTAGAGGTAGGAGTTTAATTGAAGGCTTGTATCATGAACATAGAATATTCATGGCATTGCACAAGGTAATAGGTGTTTGTTTGGTAGAGAGGTGAGTACTATTTCTAAAATAAGGAAAATGTTAGCTTTTGTGAAATTATACTCATCTTTATTGTAAGAACTCAAATAATTTTATGTTTTTA
Source organism: Limulus polyphemus (assembly GCF_000517525.1). Lineage (NCBI taxonomy): Eukaryota > Metazoa > Arthropoda > Merostomata > Xiphosura > Limulidae > Limulus > Limulus polyphemus. The sequence continues at coordinate 563,598 of NW_013665930.1, forward strand.
TTATTTTTTATCTAATGGGTAAAAAAAACTTGCTCCTCTTGTTACGTTTTGTTTTTGTGCTTGTTTGTGTATGTGGTCACACTCTCTGGATTAGATCAGTTTTGGCAAATTCTCACTTTCAGTTATTCTAGGTTAAACAAAAGCAAGTGACATAGATTAAATATTGTTCAGAGTGGTAAGGAAATGTTAGATAGTTACTGATGGTTGAAATCAAAATTGAGATCAATAAAGATGTTAAATCACATCCATTTATCTAAGACTTGAAAATTATTTGACAGTGTTATATTTAATAGTTGTTCTAATGTCATAAGAGAGAATATATTACAGTTTGGTTTACTTTAAGTTTTATGTTCTTCTTCATTGTGTCAAGGGTAACATGAACCCATATTCTCAAGAACCAGTATTTGCTAAGTGGTTTATAAGTAAAACCTCTTGGTACAACCCTCACAGGATTAGTTATAATCAGTGGAAGCTTTAAACCTAAATTTGGTTTATATATTGATAAATGTATGTCATGACTCCTGAATCACTTCACATTGTCAGTGACATGACACCTGTAGGTAAAGTCAAGCACATTAAGACCATTTCAATCCCTCTCTCAAGTAATAGTTCTTATTTTCTACAAATAGTGATTAACTTATTTCAACAAGTTAGTTAATAAAATGAAGCTTCAAAAATTATAATGTATTTGCATTATGAAACTTCTAGCTTATCATACTGATTGATTATCTTTTTTCCAATTTTCTAGCTCTAGAATAATGGTTTAAATAATGATATGATATGATATGTGGTCTGTATGTATTAAATACAGCTCAGGTTCCATAATTACACTTAACCTTCATGCAGGATAAAATATTGAGATACCCAGATTTCTTTATCAAATTGTTCATAATGTGCTTCCATTTACTTGTTATGACAGAAGTTTGCATTAAAAAAAAACTTCAATTTAAATAATTTTTTTATGGTATCGTATACAGAAATTGTAAATTAAGTTTGTAAGGTTGGCTATAAGAGTATACAAAAATAATGATACACCTAAAATAACAATACTTGTTTACTGTAACTGTTTATTGTACAACAGATTTCCAAATCCATTGTATATTATGGGCCTTT
>NW_013665930.1:564810-572108 GCF_000517525.1 Limulus polyphemus
TGTGTGTGTGTGTGTGTGTATATATATATATATATACACACACACACACACACACCCAGGGTTGAGTATGTTATATTAAAATTATTTTTTTAGCCTCACCATGTTGTTACAGTCCATGCTCTATCTGATGATTGAGCATCTTCAGAATAGCTGTGCAGCATAATTTTCATTGAAAAGGGCTCTGTCATAAGGCTGTCATGTCAAAAGAACTCCACTCCTCCGTGCATGTTTTCTTTGGTCTAGTGTAAAAAGATGATGGTTTCTCAGCTTCTGCTTCAGCAGTTTGATCACACAGAAATCCATAGATACTGAATTCAGTGACTTGACCAGTTTGTCTTTGTATAGAAAGGTATGACTACCCATTTCGTTCTCCAGCTGCTTGATCTGTGCAATGCTTGAATGGATATGTCACAAAAGTAATTCATGCACATGTGACTAGTATCAGTTTTTCCAGTCAGAGATTCTTCTCAGTTATGTTGATTAATGTTATCTGAAACACTGGAACAGCTTTTGCCACTGACCTTTGTGTTTGTAGTTTCTCACCTTTTTAAGATGTCACATTTTGCTTTCCCTGGTTGGGGTATGACTTATTGCAGGTCTATTTCTAAATGGTCATGATGTCCAAAGTTTATTGAAATCCCTTTGTTTTCCAATGTTATTAAGTACAAGGAATATATCCACTTTGGAAATTATAAATCCTCAATCTTAAACACATCTTTATGATCTGAATGTATTTATATATATATATATTTTGTATTGGAAAGGGCTGTTACATACCCTTCCATAAAGTAGTGAGGTTTTGGTGGCATCAAAATACTGCAAAATGCCAAACATCATCAAAATATAATTTTGATACATTATGTTCCACTTCAGCTTTTGATTGTGGTTGCCATGTGACTTGCTGATTTATATATTCAAAATTATTTTAACATACTCCTCAACCCTACATATTTTTCTTATTTAGTGCTTCTTTTTGTGGTTAGCACCAATTTTTGTGTGTGTGTGTGGTAAATACTTGTCTTTACAAGAATGAACCATAAAAAATGGGATTGTTGGCACAAATCATTCCAGCGTCTTTTATTTGTGAATCCATTAATTTCAATGGTAATACATTATCCAGGTTGATATTAATTAATCTATTAAAAACTATTAAATATAAGTTACTCACAGGCCTAGAAATGTTTCTCAAACTCTCATTTGAATTATTCCATTTTGTTTAAATAGATAATTTCAAATTTTAGTCATTTTTTGTATTTGTTTATGATATTAAGCAATAAATGATGAAGTATGGTCCACATCCATTTTCCTGTCAAAGTCATTGGTAAAAAAAACTTGATGAAATATACAGTGAATGTGATTAAAAAACAGTTTAAATAGATAATTTCAAATTTTAGTCATTTTTTGTATTTGTTTATGATATTTAGCAATAAATGATGAAGTATGGTCCACATCCATTTTCATGTCAAAGTCATTGGTAAAAAAAACTTGATGAAATATTCAGTGAGTGTGATTAAAAAACAGATTTTTTAACAGATATCAGATCACAAATGTTATATCAAGCTAAGTCTGTTATTTCAAAACATAAGGGCTTTCTTTCTTTTTTTTTTTTACTTCAAAACTTTTATGAGTTTTTAGTAATAAAACACCCAAAGATTTTTAAAAAATCTCAATATTTAATATAAATTGAAAATTTAACTGCTCTGCTATTTTGACGTCATGTAAGTATAGTTTATTGTTTAGCTTATTAAATTAATAGTTAAAAGCAAACATACATGGAGGTAACCTTATAATGGATACCAGAACATATGTTGATAGTAATCTATTTATTCCTCTCCTACTGAAACTAATTGTTCCTAAATATATTGGCTGAATTAGTAATTTCTACAGGGAGGGGGGGGGGAGACTGAGTGCTGTTGAATTGAACAATGGAAGTTTGACTGCAACCAGTTGCAAGTATGATGCTAATTTTTCTGGCTTACATACCTGTAGAAATGAAACATTATATATTACCTTATACTCATTAGTATCATCTTCATTGCCTTTTAGTAATTTCCTTTGATATTTCATCCTAAACTAATGATCTTATAGAGGTAGTGAATAAAAATGAGAGTTTCTAACTTGCTTTTAAACTCGAGTATAATTGCATGCTCTGAACAAAAGATGTAAAATAAAATAGTGCTTTTAATGTTGAAACTGTCAAGAATATAGTAATTCTTCCAGATTAGGTCAAGTTTTCATAATAACGTCACAAACTCTTGTTTTTGATAATGTTACTCATATAATAGTAGTATGAAAATAACTTCGTAAATACTCTTAAGCTTTTATTGTTTTAATGTTTATAGCCTTTCCCAAGTTGACTTTGGGAGCACTATATTATAGAAGATTAATCTACATCTTTAATTAGAATGCCAGTGATTTTGATTTTAATCTTAGAAGCTGATATCCTTATTTTGCTTTTTGTTCTCACCCATCCAAAGTATGTGTTGTTTCTGTGCCTACCATTACCCTTTTCTTTCTGGTTAGTCCTGGCTTTACAAGCCCACTATCTGGGTCACATGCAGGACTAACCAGTATTTTTAGTTTGCTTGCTTGGAATGTTAATGTATTTATTTTTGAGTTGCTGCTAAGCTTGTTGTTTCCCCTGGTGTCCAAACACACTCTAATCCAGATTATTTTCTGTTTTTTCTTTCCCATTTCTGTCTCTGCAGCATGGAACTGCATAAGAACTTGACCCTTGACCCGAACTCGACCCCTGCCTCATCACATACCATGACCTCTGCCGTATCCACCACCCCAAGCCCCCTGGCCATTCACTTGAGCCAACTGGTAAAGCCGTCACCCTTGGCACTCGGTCTCGCCGCAGCAGCAGCAGCGGCCTCCAACCCCACGTCCACTGCTCTCTTTCTAGACCTCAACAACATCAGGGCCCAGGCTCGCAAAAATCTCACCACCAAAATACGATCCAGTGCATCCCATAATGGCAGTTCGAAGTCGGAGAGGAATAAATTTACTCCATACTAGGTTTGTTGTGTCTCGTGAAGGTAGACAAGAAGACAGCCTAGCTCTCTTTGTATGAACTAAATTGTAGATCATTTGATCTGCAAGTGTATGGACCATTAACCAGCACGGGTTCTATGTAGGATGTATCAGAATTTAATTGTTCGTTAATCAAGAAACATGATTGGACAGTAACGAACACATAATGACATAAAGGTTTGACTTCTCAAGAAACTTTGTCTTCTATAATAATGAATCAGGAAGGATAGTGAACATTTAATCAGATGTAGATGTTTGTCCTAAAATTTCAACAAATCAAGGCCTATTGATGAAAAGAATTTTTTTTTGTAAATGATTGAAGCAAATTTGCAGCTCACACAATGGGATATGATGGTTATAGTACTAGTCATGAAGTCCAGATTATGAAAATGACATTCCATACATCTGTGTAGATTTACTTCACAACCAGTTATTAATACTTCATTTTGCAAAGTGGACTATTTTTTCCCCTTTTTCTTTGTTTTAATACTACTATTCTCAAAATTTCAGTTTTATAGAATATAACTGAACCTAGAATTCTAACATTGGGTGTTATAGCAAGTTACTTAACCCAATCTTATTATTTAATCATGTGTTATGGAAATTTTTCAGTCCACACTTAATTTTTGGTATATGTGTTGTGGTCAAGTTACCCAAGCATATTTGATGTTTTGGTTATGTGTGTTGTGGAAAATATACACTTGCACCCAGTACTTTAATTGTATGGAGAACCAATTTTTTTGTTATTTTAGTTATGTGTTTTTGAAAGTTACATTTCAAAGAGAATCTTAGCACTCTGTTCCTGACAGTAGTAAAAATTAGAAGAAAGAAAACCATCTATTTTAGTGAATAGAAATATGAAAAAATTGACAAATATTAAAGATAGTATATTCCTTTACGTAACATGTTTTAAACTAAGCAAAAAGTTGGTTGAGAATAGTTTTTTTTATTGAATGGTATAAAAACTAATGCTTTGTTGTGTTTGACATACTTTTATTTTAATAAGTGTACATTATAACTGGCTAAAAGGTTCTTGGGAACTTAGGCTTTACAGGTAGATATTTCATATACCATGCAGTAAAATATATTGTAATTGTTTTAGTTAGTATTTAATTTTTTGTAGTTGTTTTGGCATTGCATTAGTTACTAATGCAATTAGTCAAAAACATAAGGAAAGAAAAATTTACTGTTGATAATGTATGTAATTATTAACTTACAAATGTATAACACACTGAGATTTGTGTTTTAAGTTGTTGTTTTTTTTGCAAGTAATGCAGGATTAGCTTATTTTGACATTATGAATAAAGTTCTATGTTAAATATACTGATCCAAACAATTTTCTAAGTTCAGAGTAAAGTTTATGTGAGTATCAGTGTTTGATACTGAGCTGGTTTCTGAATGGTTGTGAGTAAAGGTGGGCTGCAAGTTTGTTTCACAATCAACGGAAGTAAAGCTTCTCTAGGTGGAATTATGTTGGAACTTATGCATTTTAGAGTTCTTTTGCAGTTTTTTGTGTTTTCTGTAAAATTGTTTATGAGTTTTTGCAGTGTTGAGATGCAATACTTTGTCTTCTTATTTTAAAGTTTGCCTTTTTTTGTTGTTGTTGTACAATAAACTTTCAGACATTATGTATTATCAAAATTTTCTGTAGAACCAGCCACATTCTGTCGATGAGCATTATTTCGGAAAATGAAAAGAGTAAATATGTAATTGGCAAATGATACACATTGCAAGTTACAACTGATTGCTTTTAAATATAGTAAAACATTAAAACAAATTTATGCTCTTGTAAATTGTGGCTTTGCAGTGACCCTTTGAAAACTGATAATAGATTTGAGAGCATTATTATGAAATACATTGCCACTTTTTGGCCATAAAACAACTTGTATATTTTAAAAGCAGTTTCTTCTTTAAAGTAGTATTTTTCTGGGTGTGATTCTGTTGTATAGTATCAAGTATCATGAACAATAGCAATGGAATGTAAATTTAGGCAGAAATCTGACTAAAACTAAAAAAAAAAAAAGTTTTTTTTTCTCTTTTTAATGACAAATTTTGTATCACTGTATATTTGACATTTTAATAGGTGTTTATGTAGTACGAAAACCTAACTGTAGCTGTCAGATGAGTAAACATTTTATTAATTCATTTTGAGTATTAAAAACTAGTTAAAGAACTTTGTACAACATACTGTTGCACTTATTTAACAAATTAATGTCTTGCGAGGATATTGCTTTAGTAAGAATACTCTAAGCAGTGTGGGATGGGAAATATACATTGTATTTCATCCCAACTGGGGATTTTCCATGATATACTCATAACCATGACAACAATTAATATGAAAAAGAATGTGATAAATTATGAGAAAACATTCTAGCTTGATAACTATGGAAATGAATTCTGTATGTATTCCTGAATGTGTTAGTCAGGTAGAACTGAAAACTTCACTTGTTGGAGTTTCTTATTTTCTGAAGGACTGTTAACATGTTTTCTGTGAAACACCTGGAGTTTGAAAATTTGCTATATGAACAAGGTGACCTACACTGAGGTGACATCATCTCTGTTCACTTGTTGGAACCCTAGCAATACTGTACTTGCTCAATAGTTTAGAATTGATTAATCATGTGAAAGATTAAAAAATAAATAAAAACCTTGAAATCATTTTCCAAGTAACAAGTTGTTCCTTATTGTTCTTTTGAAGTCAAACAACCTTTTAAGATGTTATTTTGGAGTTCTTTTCCCCATTATTGTACTTGTTACTTAGATTTATCATGGTATAACAAATTTTAAATAGATATTAAAGAAACTATATTTTATGTAGAATAAATCTTTAATATTATGTATGTGAAAGATGAACTTGATTGAATGGGTTGTTTTAAAATGTAATCTTTTGTTTTTTCTTCACATGATGCACCCATTTGATGAGATATAACTGATTAGAGGTTGATAAAAAGTGTTAGTACTTAATTTGGTTTTCTTGAGAAGTGCTGTTTCTTGTAGGATTTTGGTTTTATATAGAAAGAAGTAATAATGTGTGATTGGTTATTGTTCATAAAAATGATTTAAAATTTAAATTGTTAATGTCTTGTTTTGCTCTTGCTGATTTGGTCCAATAAACATGGTTCAATGTGAGTAGATTATGTTCTGTGAAGCTTTAAACTGCTTTTTTTATTACTTTATCAAAACTAGTAAATAACTAATTATCACTAATACTAAGAAAGTGAATAGCACTGTTAATTAGTTGATATTTAATTGCATAAGTTTGACAGCCTGTTATTGAAATTAAAGTTTTTCATACCAAACAATGAAACTAACCTGCAGAAACTTTTTTTTTACTACAATGGAAAATGTAAAAGGCAAACTATTGGGAAGAAAATTTACATTTCAAGCATATTAATAACAAATTATGCCAAATTTAATTTATGTAAAAATGCCAGTCATTTCTGAAAGTGGTTTAAATAACCGATTTGTTAGTGTAATGTGTAGCCTGTTTCTATCAACTTATTTTATCAAGTTTCAGCATCTTGTGAATAAAATACATAAACTTCCGTTGAACAACTGACCTGTTGTCTCCGTCTACTAGGAAATAAATGATAATATTCAAGGATAAAGACTGACATTAACATGACGTATGTGGTACAAACGTAAGATATGTAATCTTATTTAAAAATAAGAGAAGAAATGCTGGAAAATACCATTACTTAGCTTATTTTTAATATCAGATTAAGTAGTTTTTCCCCCACCCGACAATTTAGAAAGTAATACAGTTTCAATTAACACTTTATATACAATGCCAATTTGCATCATCGTCAGGAAAACATTTCGTACGATTTAGAAATAAATCAAACCCTTTTTCACCTTTGACAGTCGGTAAAAGATGGTCTCCCTAAAATGCATATTCCTTTTTTTTTGGGGGGGGGGGGGTTAGATTTTATCATGTTAAATTTAATGTGCTAGGTTATTACAATAAAAGTAAAAAATAAGTTGTTTTTTATTCGGCGTAACTTGTTTCGGTTTTCCGATAAAAGAACAAAAGCGCTTATTAGTTCAGTAAAATTCCCGTAGCATCTTACTTTGAATATGACTTATTAGATTTGTTCGTTTTTACATGGACCTTAAGTACGAGGCAACTTGTTATGTTCAAAATATATCTCTACAAGGCGTCCGAAAAGTTTGGAACAAATACTATTGAATATGTTCCACGTGCTGTCCTCGTAATTCGAAACAAGTTTGGAGACGGCATTTCCATTATTTTTGAACACTGC
>NW_013665930.1:572292-585483 GCF_000517525.1 Limulus polyphemus
ACGTTTGTTTAGATTAAATTTATATTTAAAAACATACGTAGCTTATGCTGTTAAATATGTTTTGCAAAATTCCCGTTTATTCTCCAAAGTTTAGATGATTCTCGATAGTAACAATTAACAATATATGTATGTACGTAAACGCTTAAATGTAGCGTCAGTATTGTTACGTAAAACTGAAATTTCGAGAAAGCCTTCACACGCCTATAAATATAACCAATGCGACGCGCCAAAAAAAATAAAAAAAATTATATATATTATTAGTTTGCTCTGGTCAGTGTACTATAAACTTTGGAAACTATAACTGTGATTGTTATAACGCTTATCAATCGGAAAACTTAAGACATTTGACCAGGAGCATTTACAAAGTTCGAACATTACAAATCATTTAACTTCAGTGAATTCTCATCGGACATTAGTACTTTTACGAAAATTATACTGTTGTTTCAGATTTTCTTCTAAAATAATTCGGTTACATTTTACCCCATGTTGTTGACTTGATTTCTGATCCACCTTGGAACACTGCTAAGCATATTCGTGTCATCCACACCGCCAGTCTCCTTAATTTTAACTTCCCAACAACACTCTGAGTGGTGTTTTTTTTTCTCTCTCTCTGAATGAAGTGCATTAAATTCGGCAGCAGCCTTCCACCGGGCCCAAGCTTCTCAGCCACACGACAGGATTAACTCGACCTTCTCGTGCTTTGACAGCTCCATAGTCAGTCATGTATCTGAAATTAAGAAAAGCGGTAAATCGCCTATGGTTACAGATTTTTCGGACACCCTGTATTTTACCCAATGACGTGATCTCCAAATGAATGGAAAATAATTTACTCGTAAGTTGATATAAACAGATACGGTAGAAAATAATAGATGAATTGTTTAAAAGCAACTGTTGAACAGTTACAAGTAAAAAGAAAGAAAGGCGGGGAGTTGAGAATAAAACCGGGCCATTTATAAGATGAAAGTGTGAACATGTTTATCATGATAAAAGCTATCTTTAAACCCTCGTATCGCATTAGCATTTAGAAATGAGATAAATGAAAAAGTTGAAGCGTGATATGTGAGCGAATATGATTTTTTTCTTTTTTTTATAAAGTTTTATAGCTTTTCTTCGGGCATATTGTTGAATATCTCGGAACCAGAATCAGTCGATTGTAGCCCAATATCTGTGGCGAACTTTCCAGATTCCTCCATTGAAACGTTTCGTTTTAAATTCTTTCAAAGATGTTTTGGGTAGTTCAAAAGTACAATATTTTCTTAAAAGATATAACGCAATCCTAGAATCCTGCCAGGCCATCTGTGTGTTCCGAAAAGGTAATATAAAGGAAGTACATGTGTAAACAAAGTTGTGTATCTGACATTATGAACTATCTGTATTAGTATCATAATACATAAAACCAAATTATTACAGCATTCAGAATACCCACTTGCCATTGATCTGGAAAACCATGGCCGCTGCTTCACTCAAGTAAGCTTCCGGCAAACCTACTTTTCCCCTCTCTTCTCTCCTTGGTTTATCTAACGTAAGTATCATCAAACGTTTACGTACAAGTTAATGTAAGATAATTATAATCTAACTTCGAAATTACTATAATTGGTATTGTCATAAAAAATAATTGTACACAACGTTTGATCAAATTGTTAAAAAAAACCACTGGGGTAACATTACGTAATTATTTTTATTTAGTACTTATTATAATAAAAAGGAAGAATAATTGTTGTGTGTGTGCTTTTTTAACGGTTTTCTCTCTGAAATAAAGTAAGGATGTTAGGTAAAATGATAAGAACATTCTTAAGTTTTTATTTTTCAGTAATAAAGTATATAGCAATCACAACTAAAACCTTCAATTTATAGATGTTTATCCTTGACAAATTTTTGACCTGTTGGGCGATTTACTTATCAAAAATCAGATATTTTCACAGAGAACTTAGTTTTCACACATATAAGTGTATAAAGGTTTGTATTTGAAGATCCATCCAATCTCTAGTTCAAGATAGATCTTTAAAGGCGCATATGCTCGGAATCAACAATGACAGATCTATTTATCTTAGTATTTTTGTGGTGGCGGCGAGTTCAAATTTTGTTTGGGCCGAGTCCAATATTTGTTTGGGCCGAGTCCGGTCTTTTAATGTGTTTAGAGCATTGTTTCAGATAGAAAACTAAAGTATTGTCCATGCTAAGGCAAACCAGTTAGCAACAAGTTTTCCAGTGTAACAAGGTGCATTGTCATCTTGAAGGACATTAACAGTATGGTTAAAGTGATACATCAAAGGGTGATCTTGGGGAGGGTGTCTTTGAATATTCTTTTACTGACTACTTCAGCATTTCACTGTAATGTTTGTAACAAATCCGCACTAACAAAATAAAGTTCATCCTTAATAGAACCACGTACGTCCTACACAGTTGGAATCAGGAGCTCAGAAGTAGGCCTAACTATGCTTACAGATTTTCTTAAAGTAAGACAGGGAATCAAGTTTTATTAAAATAACGTACGTATTTGGACATACTTAGCAAATACAATGTACTTTAATATGTCGGTAATTATTCAGTGTGTATAAGTAATATTGAATATAATTTTAATGTATATATTGAACTTTCTGTCCAGGAGTGTGATGACCTTTTTGGCACTAAAGTCATGCCAGATTTATAGTCACGAACATGCGGAATTCGTAAAACTGCAATAACGCTTTCCCTGTTGCCAAATCTTATTTTTCAAGCTTAGGCTAGCATTTTACAGAATTAAAAATTATAAAACAACTACGTCTTTTTAGTTCCCATTTCTGTTAAAGTATATAATATAATGCTATTTACATAGTTACAAAATAGCCTTGGTCATCCATACAGTCATGTTTGACTGTTCAGATGTTTACTAATACCATATCTGAAATCAATTTAGAAATACTCAGATTTCAATAGATATTCAGTCGTACTGATGAAACCACGAGGAAAAAATATTAAAATCTTATGCTCGTCATAACGTAAGAACTCGGTACTTTCTTTAAAAATAAAACTTAGTGTTATTTCATAAACCGAAGAAATCGCACCATTACTCTTAGTTTGAAAGTTTTCTATTTGCTATAAAGTTATAAAATTTTTAAATGGGTATACTTACTTGTTTTGTTATTTAAAATGAAACTTCTAATAACTGTCTCAATAGAATATTATTCAACATAGTTTATACAGTGGGCTGTGTCGGGTTGCAGATCGAAGCATTCAAGATGTGGTGTCATTGATATATTTTACATTTTCAGTAAGAAAAATATTATAAACATGACAGTCAGCCTCGTTCTACGGTTCAAAGAGCCTGACAAAGTCCTTATTATGGCTAGTGTTGCTTGTTGTCTGCCTTCTTTTTCGAGAGTAATTTGAAATTAGGAACGGCTATACCTAAATCCTAAGGGTTTATGACTTGCATGTTTAGCCTGTGTGCTCATAAGGTTCCATTCTGATTTAATATTCCAATCAATAAAAATTATTTTCCCCTCGATGGGTCAGCGGTAAGTTTACGAACTTCAAACACTAAAATCCGGATTCGATTTCCCGTGATGGATAGAGCGCAGACAGACAATTGTGTGGCTTTGCACTGAAGCAGACAATAAAAATTGGCCATAGGCCTAAAAAACTCAAACTTTAGAACTTTTGATTGGATGACTTTTCTGCACAAAATTAGGGATGCGTATGGTGATCATGTGTTTAAAAATCCTGCAGATAAACTTGACCCGCAATATAGAGGCGATGCGGAATTAGTTAAAGTACCGATGATAGAAAGGTGAAAATCACAAGTGTGAGAGGACAGTGTTGGAATGAAGGACTGGTGTGTTCCTTACACGTGCAGATAGTAAACAATGTACAGAACTACATTATGACCTTTTTATACTTTACTAAATCTTGGGTCAAGATACAAAGACATGATAGGGTAATTCTGCAACAATACCAACAGGTATTTTACATTCTCTGCTTGGACTTCAACTTAGGTGCGTTGAGACGGATCTTAGATGAAAAACTACATGTAGCTAACCTACAGATTTTTTTAACACCACTAGTCTCGTGCGAGTATCGGGAAACATGGATTTTCTTCTATAAACATAGATGGTTATAATTACATGCTCAACTATTGGTAAACTTGCATACCTGTGAAAATTCAATTGTAAAAAATGGGTTTTAACCACTATGGAAGAACGCTAAAAATTGTGTTTCGATATTCGCGGTGAGTAGAAAACGGACATCCCACTGTGTAGCTTTGTGTTTAACAGCAAAAAAGCCAACCACCGCACGGCACTGGCGGTTAGTTGTGCTTTAAAAGCCTATTTTCTATATCTGGGAGCTGTTTGGTCATAAATTATAAATAATTTTGTATTCCCGTGAATCCCCCCCCCAAAAAAAAAATCTTGGCAACTGATTCGAAAAAGTCGGTTTTAACAAGGCAGTTTGCAAATCAAACTATAGTGGTGGAAAACATTATTGCATCACACACTTTTTTTGACACTTTTTTTTTTTTTGGTTCCTGTAATTTTTTACACAATTGTGCATTGTGGAAGTATCAGAACTGGTGTAAAATAGTTATAGACGTTGTGTGGTGCAAGTTGACTCATATTTCCATCATCCAAACATGTATATGCATTTTTATTAATAAAAAATCAACTGTGACAAACGTATCACAGCAGATGATCAACAAGTACGAAAATGTTTCCCGAGTAAGTAAACATTAGATTTAAAGATAACGCTAGTAGTGTAATTGAAAAAAAAAAGTGGTTACCGAGTCTGTTTTTTTTATTTTAATATTTGGTTTTGCCCCCTCTGGCCTTGTTTACTGCTTGACGTCGACGTAGCATAGAGTGCGCGAGCAACTGAATGTAGGCAGGGGTGAGTTCATGATGTCACACGTGGATTATGGCTTCCAGCAGTTTTCGATAGGGTTGAGATCTGTGCTGTTGCCTGGCCACTGTAGTGTTTTGATCCTCTCACTTTAAAGATGGTCCTTCACCTGAAGCAACGAAATAATACCTATGATGTTTGTTCATTACACACGGAGTGAAATTTCTTCTTTATTTCACGTCTACTGCATAGAGTTCATGAACATTACCAACCATTTAAACCCTGGAGCATGGAGCAAGAGTAATCCTGGAATGTGTACTGGTCAGCTCCACCGAAGTTATCCCGAATTGTTAGCTTTAACCTGGACTCGAGGATCTCGATGTACTTGTCAGCATTTGATAGTGCCTTTCACAAAATGTAGACGTCCCACACCCTGCCTAGAGATACAACCCCTATATCACCTAATTCTGTGGATACTTCACAGTTGCATTCAGACACGCTGGATGAAACTCTTCTCCACATCGACGTTGTATAAAGTTGAACTTTGATTTGTCCGTAAAGATCACTTTGCTCCACATTACTTCAGTCTAGTCAGCATGCTCTTTGGTCCAGTTGAACCTCATCATCCATATCTTGTTGGTGAGAAAGTTTTTTTTTTGTTGTTGTTGTTTTTTTTCTTGGCCGTCTTACTGAACACAGGCGATATTGGATGGTGTGCATGATGACAATGACCCCTGAACTTTCTTGCCATGCTCTTTTGAGATCTGTGGACGACTCTGCAGGCTCATACGCTGTAGAACACGATCGTCGGCTGCTGTGAAAGTTTTTTCTTACCCATTCTCTTCCGCCGCATCACACAACCAACCTCTCTCTACATGTATGCACCCAGCAGCTCACAATAAACTGGTTAAATTTGATTATTCTAACAGTCTGATTTGTCGAAAGTCCTTTTTTTTCTGTGGAATTAACTCGCAACCCTTGGCCATGGTAGCATCACATACACATTGTAGCAGCGGCTCTCAGTAACAACCCCTATTTATAAGGGGGGGGGGGGCGCTGACGCATTACCTAGACAACCTTTAAAGCTGCTGAAGTAGTTATGAAACAGTGTTGTATTATCCATGAAACACGTTTGTACATATATGCATTAAGGTCTGAAAACAGACGTGAATTCCGAAGAAAAGTGGGTGATGCAACAAATTTTTCCACCACTGTCTCTTATGTGTTTACGCGTATAATACATATTTTTTACCACTGATGTGTAAAAAAGTGTTTTATTGAGGATGTGTATGTATATAACTAGCTGAAAATTAACGTTAGAGAGGGGAAAAAATTAAGTGTAAGTATCTTGTAGCTACACATGTAACTGTTAAAACATTACTCAGTTTTACCTCTGGAAATGAATGAAAAGTGCTTAAAAGAATACACACAAAGGGGTTGCTACGCTTAAGAGAAAAGATACCGAACATTTACATGCATGCATATATGTATATATATATATATATATATTTACGTGATTAATTTATGTTTCAGTAGAGCCATAAAAAACAAACTTGACATTTTGTTCATAATAGCTACAGGTCAATATTTTTTCAAGGTCGAACGTCGTAACCCAAGAATGAATTGGTTCATATATAGAAGTTTCAAATTCATGTCAAACAGTTAATTGGCTTTTAAAAATTATTGTGGCAAAAAACATTCGATATGTAATATAATTGTAGCAATTACGAATCAAACAAGTAATTGCCTATAGAAATGTTGATTTGAATATTCTGCCATTTTCGTCCATTTTCAACAACAATATAACTGGGCGGCTTAGCTCGTTCTTCAGTTTTAAAGTTGTTTGCCCGAAATGTATTGATTATACGACATGGTTTGCTAGTTATTGTAATTGGACACTCTAATATGCCCCAAGGCTACAGTGGGCTGTTCATACATAATGAACACGTAGTATAAAAACTTTAAAACATCTGATGATTTTTCTAATATTAGCCAGTGTAGCAATGTTTAAGTTATACAGTTAAATGTAAGTAGACAAAATTTAAACATAAGCCATTTTTTAATTGCTTCTTACAAAAATATATTTTAAATTTTGGATGTATACTGGTCATAACAACAAGTACGATATTTGTGTGTTTTAATAAGTGAAAGGTTATAATATATGATGGTAACTCCCATGATTTATTATTTGCGATATTTTCAAATGAAGTGATCGTATTATGTATTCGTTTAAGTTTTACTTAGCACCGTCGACTTCTTGAAGCACCCGTTGTTAGACCCTTACCTGCTCATTCTTTTCCTCCTCCTTTCTTCGCCCTCCTCGTCAGATGACAAGATTTCCTCGTCAAGTATTACACCATAGACACAACAAATCATGTGATGTTACTTAGATTGTGATGCTACTCACCACCAGATGGCCTCACTTGCCGAGGCACACAAAAAATCCGAATTGGATTACAGTCGAAAGTCTGTATGGTTCGGTTTGTGCTCGAGTGAAGTTCGGAATGTTGATTAACATATCATCAATAACTGAAGAAGATAAGATTAAGAAATTTGTGGGCCGAAGGACAATCTTTTCATGTATTTATAAATCTGGATGTGCATATTTTATATTCAGAAAGATTTAAAAAAAAAGAGCTTTTAAACCTTATCTCCTGATTATATAAGATTATAACCATTACAAAACTATGTAATTAAATATTTTGATGAAATTAGAAAAACGTGATGAAATAATCGAGTTTAAAATTGTAGAGTTTTGTTATTATTCTTTACCAGATATTTGTTTTTGTTGTCGTTGTTGTTAAAGGATTTCATGTAACTGTTATTTCGAGAACAAGACGAAACTATCGTTTTACCACTCACTACATTTCACAAAGTTTTCCTTGACATTTTAGGTTGAGGTACATAATGAAAGCATAACGAAAATATTTGTCTTTATGCTCAAAGTGTCGATATGAACATATCAGTATACCGAATTATATGTACATTAGAATATTTGTTAAAATTGGATTGATTTGTCAGTGGTTAAACTTCACTTAATATGAGAAACTTCCGTTTATATTACATCCCATCTGATTACTGGACAGTTAAAAGGACTGAAACCAACCCATTATTAACTCAAACTGGGTGATTTTGTTTGAGATAGCATTTAGTGTTTATAATTTATTTTTGAGCAAACGAATGTGTAAGTTGAGTCGAAATCGTTCAGAAGTGAATACGTCTTGACAAGATATCATTTTTTTAATAGTTAAATTGTGGATGTATTTGACTCAGTAGAACCTACATCGGAATTGTTATTTTTGTAAAATGTATTGCAGATGTTCATAGAAGAAGAAGAAGAAGAAAGATCTCATTGGCCTTTTTCCTCTGATCTCTTACATTATTCTTTCAGAAAATTACCCCCTCCCCTCCAACACACACACTTTTTAGTTTATATTCAACGTATATGAAAGTAAACGAATGTAAACACGCCTAACTTTTCCATCACTTTCTGGTGAGTTTTTCAAGTGTGTATTAATTCTTGACATTTAAAATTACAAACAGTAATAATAACTATAAACTAACGTAATCGTGTAATGATGTTTAACACCCTGTGAAGCGATCTGTTTTGGTCCTCACATCAATAACGTCAATGTCATCAGCGTGCTTATGTTGGAAAAAAAATCAATGCTTCATACTTGACTCAGGGATATATAAATTCATCTCTAACTCACATATAATGAGTTGCATATCCATAAGTTTCTTATTGAAAAAGGAAATAAAAACGTTGCCAATATAAATTACAGTGTACGAATCAGTGCAATAAACGGCCTAAATCTATGTACAGATTCCATAATATTCGTCTGAAGTCGCGTGAATTCACGTTTGATACGAAACCTCACCTTTCAACGAGCTTATGATACTCATAGACAAGATTTAAAGGAAGTTTTACGAATCTAATCACTGAGTGCGACCTTTTAACATAGTTGGTAGGCAAAACAACATGAAACGTCACTCCGTGTAAAGGGTAGGTTCTAAACTGTTTTTATTTTCAAGCCTTGAGGGGTCGTTGCTATAAAATACATATATTCATACACATACACACAATAAATTGTAAATGGTGTTTTTTTTTCTGTTGTTGTTACTTCGGTTACGTGTGCTTTACAATTTTACTTGTTATTCTTTACATGTCATGGTTTGCGTATTAAATGCGATTTTTCAACAATAGATAACACGACTTATTGATATGTGTTATTTTATTGTTTACTTGCCTTTATTTATCGTTTATAATTTAAATGTTATAGTGATATAATTTACTGTTTTTGAAATAATATTGTATAGGAATGACCATTTTTCACATTGACCACTTGAGTTGGGATAGGTTGAAAATATTTGCGCTTTTCTTCTTTTAAGTAGAAAAACAAATTTCGCTTAATCGAAAAGTGGTCTTGTACGGTGATTGTATTGTGAGATTTTAATAACTTAAATACTTGTTTTTATTTCACAAACGGTAAGAAAACATTTGGCAATCAAAGAGCTTTAAGGATAATGAAAAATAATAAGTGGACGTTGTTTAAAAATGTAGCACGTTATCAAGGAAACATATCATTATTATTATTCCCACGTTTGTTAACAGTTTCTAGCGAAAAACCTAAAACAGAGGGTCTCAGCTTATCAAGTATTTTGATGAACCAATTATTCTGAATTAAAATATGATTATCTGTTAAAATAAAAGGCTAGATTCTGTAATTTGGTCTAAATATAAATGTTGTTCTCAACTTACAACTTGTAAAAGATGATGATTAAAAAAGACATATCCTTAAGCCAGTTTTAAAATAGTATTTGTTTATTATAAACACTTATTTACTCTTATCGTAAACTGTTAGGATTAGTCTTAGACTATTATTAATATAAGTACAACTTGATACAGCTATATGAATACTTTTTTTTTCTGATATTAGGGTGATAGAAATAAATAAAATAATATTGAAGAGAAACCAAATCTCTCTTTTTTTTGTAAGCATTTAGGTACATAAAAAGATAATATGAATAATTGTAAAATGTTTTTAAATCACTTATTTTAGATATAGTGTTTTTATCTAACAGTTTTACGTTTGAGATGTATAAAATGTATATAATCGTATAACATCCAGGATTGTGATTTGTTTAATTTTATTATATATGTTATGTTTTTGTGTAATATTTGACTGTGAAAAATAGCAGAAAAGAAAAAAATATTTATTTCGAAATGGTATGAAGTTTTCTACTAATTTGACTTTTTAACGTGGCAAAAAAAAAAAGGTCACTGACACCTGGTGAACTGTGCATGACATATAGTAAGGGGTGTCACGTGAGCAGCTAAATATTATATGTAGTAAAAGACTGTAGTTTTTATTTACTATTTTCGTTTTTTACCAAAACAGTCACGTATAGTAAAGTAGGTAAGCTGAGAGGATATACTTTAGAGATATCCTAACTGTGATATATTTATGTGCAGTATAAAATTCAATTTCAGGACGCAAGGCAACCACTGCTACTTACACTGTGAAATAGGATTATAAATTTAAAGTTTTAATATACGATTTTAGATTTTTATAGTTAAGATCTACATGTAGCATTTTGACAATAACCAGTCAACGAGTAAACTAAAAAAAAAAAAAGCAGGATGAAAGTTTGTGTGAATTGTATACAGTCTAAGCAATTACTGGAACTTGCTGATATTGCTATTGCTGGGGAGCGGAAGGGGGAGGAAAACCACAACCGAGCAGTGGTTCGAATATGAACACGTATTTTAATAGAATGGGAAGTGTGCATTTCTATGAGGACTGTGATGGAAACGATGCTCAAGGAGGGTCGTCATTTTAAGGTCGTATTTTTATCATAATAATTGTTATTTTTAGATGTAGTTCACGAGAAATATATGTGAGCCCGATACATATCTCGTGTTTTGAGGACATATCATGCACTTGTATCTCCTGTTGCTCACATCTTACGCTACCTGATTTTCTCTTTGGGAGATTACTTTCTAATTTTTTTTTCAAACAACAGATTTAAAGAGGTTAAATAATAGACTAACAGTGTCACAAACATTATATTTAAAGTGTTTAAATATTAGGCCTGAAGTGTTTCAAACACCAGGTTTAAAGTGCCAATAATAACTGCAACTTTTCACTATTTTTTGTGCACGCGCACCGAGGAGAGAGCTATATTTGATTGTGGTATTGTCCGTCAGTCTGTCTGTTAGTTAATATTTATCTCTTAACACCAACCTTTTGAATTTTGAGTGCAATAGATTCAGCGTAACTTGTGTCCAAATAGACATGTGACCTCTCGATAGACTTCACTGTATTGTGCAAGTGGTATTGTTGATGTTTAATATTTGATGATACATTTGAAACTTCTTTGTGAATGTATTTTGTTCTTTTTATGCAAAATAATATTTTACGGCTTTTAGATGTTTTTTTAACTTTTTCACCCCTAAAGATTCATACCAGTTTAAATATGATGAGCAACAAGTTACGCTGAATCGTGTTCTTTGCTATTGAAGTTTTAATATGTATGTGTTTTTGTCTTTGATCCCAATTTCATGTTTTTCCAGGGATTATGGTTTCTAGTAGATTTTTCTCTTCCCTTGCATGGATTTAGGATAATGACTTGTGTAGTGACAAATTTAGCATTGGTCTAATTTAAAAATGAACATTCTAGTTGGCGCGTTTTCCTTTTAATCCTATATCTGATTCCAAAGGACAAAAATATGTTTACAGTTTTGATGCAATAAATGAGGTACAATAGTGTCAATGTTGTTTATAAATTTCTTGCAAAGCGTTGAATGTCGGTTTTTGAGAATAAGCTGTTAGTTTATAACTTGAGAATGATGTGCTTATTATAATGGTTGTTTAATAAAATATGACTTCCAAAACGAGCCATTTATTTCTTTGTTGTTGTTTTTCATAAATCCACATCTTTATGCCTTCAATATACCATAATTAATACAACTTTAAATAAATCGAGCTCTTAATTGAACCTGCTATTTTTAATGTTAATAATAAAATATAGTAAAACTGTTCAAACTTGTTTTTACCATTAGTGTAAACAGCCTAATTTTATAATAGTTCTCTTATAAAAGTTTTAAAATGTTTAGAAGGCCAATTTCAATGAAAAATATCCTGTTACCTAAACGCTTTCGAAAGAAGACAATCGATTCTCTTGTTGTTGCAATAAAGCTGAAAGTGTCTGTGATATATGAACCAATGAAAATTGTAAACTTTCCTGACGTTATCACGAGATCACTGTATTTGTGAAGTTGGAAATAACATTGACATTATCGTGTAGTAGTACACGTAACCGCCGAATTGTGATTGGTCGTTACCCTACTTAAATTGACTTGACGTTATCGTGCGATCAAAATGTTTGTAAGGTTGCAAATAATTGCCTGTTATATTATTTCAGATATATTAGGGATACATTTCATTTTCTATAACAGCTCGGGGAGGAAATATTTTCATTTTTTTTATAGGTGAGCCGTCTTTTGCCAATATGTGAATAGAAGTACAAGAAATCTAACTTAAAGCAACCTACCGAATAAAAGGTGAAATTCTTGCCAACTGTAACTAACACATTTAGTACTTTTGTATGATTTGTAAAGAAAGAGTTACGAATAATAACTCACTCAAATAGGGTATGCGCGGGTACAGAAATAAAAAAAAATACTTGAATAAAATGTTCGTATTTTGAATTTATTGAAGTTAGGAGGGAATAAGTCTATCAACAAGTAGAAGTTATAAACAGCAAAGTTGAATTACAGAATGCTGTTAGAAAAACTACGCTTTCAGAAGTTTAAAACCCAGCACTAAGTCTGAGGGCTTATAACGCTAAATATCGGGTTAAGATAACCAAGGTGGGCAGAGCACACTGTATAACTTTACGCTTACCAAACAGAAGCTTAAAATGCGTTATATGTCGTAATTATAAAATCAGAAGATTAAACACCCATAAAACCGTTTGTTGTTGTTTAGTGAGCAGGTGGTTTAACATGCTTGGACTGTGGATTCGAGAATTCACGGTTCATAACCTGAAGCCGAAAAAAACGCTGCGTTCTGCACTTTGGAGCAGTGGGTGGGATATAATAGTGACAATCAAACCACACTTTTTGGTCAGACAAGAGTTGACTGTAGATGTCTTTGATTAGATGCATTCTCTTTAGTTGTATATTGATAGCTTTTTGTGTAGTTTTGGGTTAATATTCTAAAACAATTTTTCTTTATAGAATTACTGTCTCAAAGTTTAGGTTTTATAGCAGGCAACAGTTCAGGCTAAATTCGCAATGGTCAGAGCAACTTATAACTTGGCCATAAATTACAACCAAAAATAATGGAAATGCCGTCTCCAAACTTGTTT
>NW_013665930.1:585796-586610 GCF_000517525.1 Limulus polyphemus
CATATATTGTTAATTGTTACTATCGAGAATCTTCTAAACTTTGGAGGATAAACGGGAATTTTGCAAAACATATTTAACAGCATAAGCTACGTATGTTTTTAAATATAAATTTAATCTAAACAAACGTCGATATTAAAATAAATATATAATAATAAATTTGTCACAGGACAAACAAATCAGATTAGCATCACCATTGAAATCATCAGGTACGCCATGTTTTTCTTTTGAGATGATGTTGATCAAAACTAACTTATTTTAGTTAAAGCCATGCTACGAATATCTATTCTGAAAGCTGGAAATACTCTCTACCAACATCAGTGAAACTGTGGGTACATCATATTCCCCCTCGATGATGTTCAAGCTAATTTCATTTGTTTTTAGCTGACTGCCCGTCAAATAGTGGTAAATGCTTATTTATTTTTCATCTGTAAATTAAATCCAAATAAATGTTTTATGAATATGTTTTCCAAAAATAATCATATTATAGTAATCACGTGTATAAAGAATGTTTATCCTTTTCTTAGTATTTCACAAAAACGACATTTTCAATGTATATTTGGTCATCTCCTGTAAAGTGGACCTTGATTATAATTTCGACTTGTGTATATTTCATGTTACGTTAAAATTTCTTCATGATAAAGCGTTGTAAACTGAACTATGCGAATAAAAAGTGATTTTCGAAGAAATATTCCTACATGACAAATGTCTGACCCTGCGGCATGTTTGCGGACTTACAACTGTTAGGTCTCCGTTCGTTCGTTAATTTTCCGTAAATTCGTTCTGACGAAACTTTAGCGACACAAGTCCTTTCTTA
>NW_013665930.1:587555-590548 GCF_000517525.1 Limulus polyphemus
CGTGGCGTGATACTAGTCACGTGACCTTGCTCATGCAACACAACGCTAGAAACCGGGTTTCGGTACCCGTGGTGAACAGAACACGGATAGCCCTTTGTGTAGCTTTGTGTTTGACCCCAAACAATTTACGAAGGTATAACTAATCATAAAAAATGCTTTTAAATGTTT
Organism: Limulus polyphemus; assembly: GCF_000517525.1. NCBI lineage: Eukaryota > Metazoa > Arthropoda > Merostomata > Xiphosura > Limulidae > Limulus > Limulus polyphemus. Next base: position 587,724 of record NW_013665930.1, read on the forward strand.
TGACTAAATTCTAAATAATCTCTTACCAAAGATGAAAAACATCAATAATAATGTATTGTGTCGCCATCTATTGTGTTGAAACTATATTTAAGTTGTTTTCGACACAGACAGTCACTCGTGTTTACGTAACTAGTTAATACACCCGTCATAAGACGGGAAAATATGTTTTTAGCGTAATTTTTTTCTATTTATGTTCTAACAAAGTATGACAATTTTCACAAAACAGAAATGATGTTTTTAAGATGCAACATTTTCATTATTGAAAACATAAAGAACTGTACAAAGCTTTTTCCAACGATATAATTTTAATTCTAACCGCTATATTTGGAATTGTGAAAGTTAAAATAAAACAAAAAATTCACTATTAATAAATAACGTTCAGAAAAGGCCCTAAATCACAATGAATGTGGAAATCTTTTTTTTTCTTTCCTGTGTTTCAGCTATCCTAATTTTTGCTAACCAACGCTTTCTTTTTCGAACTGTTTCATTGTTTTTGTCCATATTAGGATTTCTGTTTAAAATCAATAAGTTATACTTAAAACGATAATATCATTAATAAAGTGCAAAACAAACCTTTTTCATCAATTAAGACACTAAATTAACAAATCAATAATTTTTTTAATTGTACACTTCTACATGCGCATATTCCTAACGACAATATGAGAGAGCAGGAATCCTAATACACAAAAGTAACGTAAGGCTTACCTGATACACTACTTCATTGAAATTCTTGGTGCTTTTTAACTTTACTCTTGTCTATAACCCAAGATCAAAAACGTCTTAGAAGTAATCATCAAACAACTACGAAAATATAAATAATAAAATGTTAATCAACTTTATCACGAGCGATAAAATATTACTTTTTAACCGCGGCTCATAGAATGGCTCTTGAGTTTTATGCTTTTTTTTTTTTCAAGTACAAACTTTTAGCTCATAGCTCCGTCATCTTTTGACCGATTTGAGTTCTAATCACAGTTTTGGACTCAGAAGGCCAAACCCTTTCGATTGATTTATTTGACCACGCCCAAGGTATCATAGATTAATATATTCAAATCTTCCCTAAAATAATTCAATTTAAGGGTAGGCTGGTAGAGATCCTGGTGAGTAATAAATCGAATTTCTATATGGAGTAAGCTGAATGTACATTGTCACATACATAAACGTACAACATCATATAGTAAATAATTTATGATATTCAAAAGTACGTAGGATCAACAGAAAAATTATATGATCAGAAAAAAACACCCAATAACCCGAGCAATTTTGGAAAGTGGTCTTACCCTCATCAGGAGCTCGGGTTATTGGTTTCCTTTTCTAATATACTAAATAATGTAATCACGGGCAAAAATTCAGTAAAATATGGCTCTCCACTTTAACTTGTACAACTGAATTTGCCATTTTTTTGCCATCGGCTACAGTATATACTAATATCCCCATATATCGATATAGGACAATTATCAGGGACAGCAGTAAAACACAGTTATTGTTACAGTTATTGTAATGCTGTTCAGTACTGTACGGCTATCTATGGGCCTCTGTGGTCTGGTCAGTGTGGGTTTAAAATGTAGAGGACGGTCATTTCAGTACAGGTTAACCCTGTATGATTAATTGTTACAGGTTCCTTAGTATTTTTGCAATTATTTTCTTGGAAAACGTCAGTGATATAATACACATGTTGAACAAGTGGTTGCCTGACCAACACCAGATAACTTTAGTGAGAGATTACTCTCCCTGCTCTACTGCATAAAAAGGTAATTTTTAGGTAATGTGACCATTTTCCTTATAAGCTTGTTGTACCATAATAGTGGATCATAAATCTTAATCTTCATTTTATATGTATATCCTCCACTATGTTTCATTCGAATGACCAACAGTGACGCAGTAGCACATGAACACTGAGAGAGATGGCATTATAGAAGCTTGCATGTAAAGCTATGTTTTCTCAGTATGGAGAAAAAGAAATCAGAATCTTTGAAGGATATCTTCAGATCTCCAGTATAAGCAATGTCCAGTATACCTGTGCACTTATTATTTCGATTGTTTTTTAAATAAGTAAATATTATTTTCACTTTGTCACACACACACACACACATACTGTGACTAGTCTCTATCTTTCTTCAATTTAGTCAAACACAAAACTCAATTTTAACACCATGATACATTTCCCGGTCGTTTCTCCTATTATTTGCGGGTACTACCCGAAATGTAAATAAGTGCATCTGGGAATAACACACAGTTTATAACGTGAAGCCTGAATAAAATTACCAGACAATTCAAAGGGTCATAATTCAAACGTTGACAAGGAGCTGCAATGTTTCATATACTTATAGAAAGCAAAAATTAAATATAATCCAATAACATGTCACTGAATACATTCATAATCTCAAATTCCATTATAAAATTATCGTGGAAGTCTTTTTTCTTTCTTTTCTTTTTACTGCTTCAGCCCCAATAATCTTCCTATGTAATGGATTTTAACAAAAACACCACATTTTACTAAAATGCTCATTCAAGACCTAGACGTAATATTTGTATACGAAAATATTAGATAACATCTTTTTAAAGCTTTGAGTAGGTTGCAAAAACTTGGAAATAGATAAAAAATTTAAATTATTCTGAACATTTTTTAAATTTATTTTTTCATTTTGTAAATATTTGAGTTGTGTCTTTTTTACTTTTTATTTCTCACAAAAGTCACTGTCCTTAGAACAATATTGTTGCGTGAGCGAGTTCATGTGACTAATGTCACGCCACTTCTCTCGAACCTTCGGAAATAGTCGGAAGATTACTAGATATAGGGTAGTCTGGTATATATATAAGAGGGT
>NW_013665930.1:591548-593357 GCF_000517525.1 Limulus polyphemus
AGTACACTGATTGGATTCGTAATCTGGTTCTAAGAGTACCTGAGATACTTAAATATTTTGTAGCTTTATATATATATATATATATATATGGCATTATGAATTTGGTGTGATGCTTGTTTGTTTGTTTTGAATTTCGCGTAAAGCTACACGAGGGCTACCTGCACTAGCCGTCCCTAATTTAGCAGTGTAAAACTAGGGGAAGGCAGCTAGTCATCACCACCCACCGCCAACTCTTGGGCTACTCTTTTACCGACGAATAGTGGGATTGACGGTCACATTATAACACCCCTACGGCTGAAAGGGCGAGCATGTTTGGTGGGGCGGGGATTCGAACCGGAGACCCTCAAATTGCGAGTCGAGTGCCCTAACTACCTGGCCATGCCGGGCCGAAAGTGTGATGCAACTAAGACTACTTTTCGGTAAAAAGCTAACAGAATATTTATATATTTTTCTGATATGATGGCTTTTCTTAGAGAGTGCCCCCTCCTCCAGTGGCACAGCGGTCTGAGGACTTACAACGCTAAAAACCGGGTTTCAGTACCTGTGGTGACACAGCAAAGGTAGCCCATCTTGTAGCTTTGTGCGTAACTATACACAATTATATTTATCACATTTCGGTATTTTACAATGGGACTAAACAGTCGTATGAAGAACACCTACGAATACCTCATTGTCGTCTGTACGCAACTTAATGAACTAAATTCCAAACATTAATTATTTGCAAAACGACTAAAGTTTAGATAACATTATAATGTGTCAAACGACCAATAACTCCAGGATAGACTTTGTTAGCATGACCAGTATTTTATCGAAACTGTATTTAAGAATATTTGCCTGTTGTTTCAAAATCATTAGCTTTGGGCTCTTGTGAGCCCTTGAAAAAGTTGTCATGTCTAATATTGATCACTTCAAAAAATGGTTTCCTAACTTATTGGTTATCTTATATTTATTAACTTCCTAACATAGAATATGTAAGGCTGGCGATGGAACTAGATGTTAGGGTCAGCTTCAAATATTGTCTTTTTTAATGCATTTCCTGCTCATCATATTTGATACAGTTGTTCTAATTGACGCCTTAGCTTTAAATAGTATCAGGCATGTCAGAGTCGCAATAATAGTTTTAATTTATAGCTCATCGGTATGTCTGCGGACTTATAATGCTAAAAACGGGTTTCGATACCCGTGGTGACACAGCAAAGGTAGTCCATCTTGTAGCTTTGTGCTTAACTATAAACATTTATATTTATCACATGTCGGTATTTTATGAAAAAAACCAAAAAAAAACGAAAACTGTGCATTTAAACCGGGTCAAATTATACGTTTAAAAGAGATTTATGAGACATAATAATAGACATGAAAATTATGACCGGATTAAGCTTACTAGAGGGTCAGGGTCTAAGGTATGTTAGGAGCCCTTAATCCGGCATTGATGAGAATGTTGGATAAAATATAGGAAATTCTAAAACACTATCGTTAACTATTTTTAAAAACTTGATGCTGGGGCATTCATCAGAAATATGACATTATTTTATACTTAACATGTGAGCCGAGTTTATGCTGTAGTTTTTAAATGCTTTTAATTTTAGCATCTAATGCATAAAGAGCGCAATTTAATAAGAATTTCTAAGTAATAAATTACAGTGCATACTTTAATTCGAATCATTGTTGTGTTTTGTTTTTGTAGCTTTATATATATATATATATATATATATGGCATTATGAATTTGGTGTGATGCTTGTTTGTTTGTTTTGAATTTCGCGACAAAGCTACACGAAGGCTATCTGCGCTAGCCATCCCTAATTTAGCAG
>NW_013665930.1:593632-594963 GCF_000517525.1 Limulus polyphemus
ACCAGTGGGATTGACCGTCACATTATAACGCCCCCACGACTGAAAGGGCGAGTATATTTGGTGGGATGGGGATTCGAACCCGCGACCCTCAGATTGCGAGTCGAGTGTCGTAACCACCTGGCCATGCCGGGCCGAATTCGAATCATATTACTGATACTTACACAAACAGATAACCACTAGTAAAATTATGACCAGTTCTTGTTTTAGATGACTTTTATTACACTATATTTAAAATTTGCACATAAAGAGAAAAATATGAATAATATCATAAAGTGATGCCCTCCTTGTAACTTACTGGTAAGTTTTAGAACTTGCAACGCTAAAATTCTGAGTTAGATCTTCGAGATAGTCCATTGTACAACTTTGAGCTTTAACATAACATAATGTTTAGAGACAACATCTTGGCTATCCCGTTCTCTAAACTAAACTAAAACTATTAAAAAATATCTTAAAGCCGTAAACACCTTAAACACCTCAATAAGATCCCCTCCAACTCTTCTTTTTTACAAGAGAAAACAATTTCAACGATCTTAATCTCTCCTCATATAACAACACCTCCATCCCAGGTACCAGTCTAGTAACCCTCCTTTGAACCCTTTCGAACAATTCAGTGTCCTTCCTAAGGTAAGGAAACCAAGACTGAACACAGTACTCCAAATGTGGCCTAAACAATGACTTATACAAAGAAGTTATAACTTCTTCAGACTTGTATTCACTATTTCTGTACATACAGTCTAGAATCATATTTGCTGTACCACTAGCAACAGCACATCGTTTGGATGGGTTTAGAGACTGATCAACCACAACACCAACATCCCTTTCTTTCATGACACTGTTAAGGTTATTCCTATCCACATTATACTTATAATTCAAATTATGATATCCCATATGCATTATCTTGCATTTATTAGAATTAAAACCCATCTGCCATTTATTTGCCCAACTCACTAAATAATCTAAATCATTTTGTAAAGCAGCAGCGCCCTCTTTACAGCTAGCAACAACCAAGACCTTAATATCATCAGCAAATTGAAGTAATCTATTGATCATTCCTTCATCTATGTCAATGATGTAAATCAAAAAAGAGAAAAGGTCCTAAGACTGAGCCCTGAGGAACCCCATATGTGACATTAATCCAGTTTAACTGAACTCAGTTTATAACAACCCCTTGTTCTCTTTTTCCATCCAGCCACTCTTCTATCCAATTAGCTAACTTATCCCCCACATCCATATAGATAACTTTTTTACAAGCCTTTTATGTGGCACCTTCTCAAATGCTTTCTGAAAATCTAGATACAACAAATGTATACCCTTACCTTCATCTACATAAG
>NW_013665930.1:595963-616734 GCF_000517525.1 Limulus polyphemus
TAATCCTACTATTCTCATTGTTAAATATGAAAAATGATGATGTATCAACACTATTAATTCCCTTTACAATCTTAAACACCTCAATCAGATCCCTCCTAACCCTTCTTTTTTTTTTTCAAGAGAAAACAATTTGAGATATTTCAACCTCTCATCACATGACAACCCCTCCATCCCAAGCATCATTCTAGTAACCCTCCTCAGAACCCTTTCCAAGAATTCAATGTCCTTCTTAAGGTAAGGAGCCCAAGACTGAACACAATATTCCAAATTTGGCCTAACCAGTGACCTGTACAATGAAAGTTTAACCTCTTTAGACTTGTATTCAATATTTCTATAGATACAACCTAAAATCCTATTTACCCTACCACTAGCAGTAGGACACTGCTTGGATGGCTTAAAAGACTGATCAACTATTTTACCAAGATCCCTTTCTTTCATGACACTGTTAAGGTTGTTTCCATCCAAATTATACTTATCATTCAAATTATGATAACGCACATGCACTATCTTGCATTTATTATAATTAAAACCCATTTACCATATATTTGCCCAACTCAATAAATGATCTAAATCCTTTTGTAAATCAGAAGCATAGTCTTCACAGTTAGCAACACCCAAGACCTTAATATCATCTGCAAATTTAAGTAATTTATTTACCATTCCTTCATCTGTGTAAATCGATAAGAGCAAAGGTCCTAAGACTGAGCCCTGAGGTACCACACTTGTGACATTAATCCAGTTTGAGTGAACTACAACTCTTCTATCCAATTTGCTAACTTATCCCCTAAAGCAATAGAGAGAGAATTTTTTCCAAGCTTTTTATGTGGCATCTTGTCAAATGCTTTCTGAAAATCCAGATACACCAAATTTGCACCCTTACCATCATCTACATAAGTAGTAACCTTTTTAACATGGTTTCACTGAGGGAAAATCTTGCCTTACAAATCTTTTAACATTCTCGACTATTCAGTAAAATTTTAAACTTTGTTGAATGACTTTCCATAGCATGTTTTATCACGACTTTCCAAAACTTTTCTCACAACTGATGTAAGACTAATAGGCCTATAGATAAATAATAAATGACGTGCGCCCAATGGTTCAACAGCAAGTCTGAAGGCTTATACCACTAAACACTGTGTTTCGATACTCGTGGTGGGCACAGCACAAATATACTATTGTGTAGTTTTGTGCTTAACAAGAAAGAAACAAAAATAATGAGGTTACCCATATTTTTTAGTAACTTACGAAACATCTAATGGTTATAAGTTGTTGCTAATTTTAGGAAAGATAAGTAATTTGATTTTGTTTTTATAGAAATTATCGTTGTTATACTTAAGCTTGTTTCGTATAAAATATACTTCAATTTTGTGTCCATCTTTTAATCACAAAATTACGTTATAAACAGTGAGAAGGACAAGTTATATACCACGCCGGGTTGCGTATTTAACTTGCGCAGTGTACAGTAATCTACGCATGCGCTCTTGTCACACAAGCAATGGTCGGAAGAGCGTGAGGTTGTGTTTATTTTTACATTGTGGTCTCTGCTGGTCTTTCTATGTTTGATATAAAAAATGTGTCAATTATTTCTTAGTTGACCAGTTACAAGAATAGTAAAATGAGTAACAGGGGCCACATACCACAGTCATTTTACAGCAGTTCGTGGGCAATACGTCAAGAGATTCATCGTTTTGAAAGTGTCCACCCTAGTATCTATGCGATTTATGATTTGCTAGACCTTATTCCTGACCCACTCTTGGCAGCTCAAATAAGGGACCAAGTTGTCCGAATTGAGGGTAAGTTGAATTACGTATTTTTTATGAATATTTTCAGTTATATAGAGGTTTTCATTCTGTAGGTGCTTAAATGGTGAATGAATGAATTCTTATGGCTTTTGTGTTCTATCTGTTTTTTTTTTTATAAATTAATATTTAGGATTGGATGAAAACTTTAGTAAAATTAAAGTTCAAATCATAATTTAAATGGTGTAAATTATTAATTTTATACCTGTTACGTTCAGATACAGTAGTCAGACCCAGTAATTAACATGAAAACAATCACCTGCTTTATTCCTATTCAGTTGTCAAGTTATTTTTCTTAAGTTAAACCTACCTCCAATTGAATGTTTAGCATTGTGAACGCCAAGGTCAATTTTTTTTTATTTAACGATTTCAATAAAATTTGTAGAGACAAAAATTTATAAAATATTTAATTGCTTTATCAGCCCCAGGGCAATGATTTGTTTTTTGATGTTGTAAAATTATGTTAAAGTTTAGTCATTTGAATATCAAACAATATTTAAAAATATACAAAAGTTAAAAAACAATTAAATATGTACAATAATTTAATGGGGATATTCAGAATAAAATTAATACTGAATTGCATTGTTCGTGAGTCATTAATAATCTTCAAAGATTCAGTTATGTCATTTTGAAAAACATGAATTTCACAAAACATTTCTTATTTGTGTACCTACTCACCATTACCTTGTAGTAATGTTAAGTAGATTCTAGGCTAGAAAATGATGAGTTGAATTGTCTAGTTTGTAGAATTACATGTACAACAAGTACGGGTAGTAGCTACATTTTGTCAAAAAATATATAGGCATGAGACTCTGTTAAAAACTTGATCACAGGTCTTACCCTTAACTTTAGATATATACTTATACCTCACATTGAAAAAAAAATGCATGGAAATTACTGTTTGACAGTTTCATTGACAGTTATAATGTGTGATATACTCTGTTTTCATGTCTGAATGTTACTTAGGTGATTATAATGTACATTTAATTTTGACATTCATTGTGTTCATAATTAAATAATGTTTATTTTACCTTTCCTTAATATACAGAATTTTTACACTATTATAAGGTATTTATTATCTCTGATATGATTATTGCAAGCTTCACATTGTACTCCATTTAAACATTTTATTAGTACAGTGTTGTTATTCACATAATTTGTTAGCAATGTGTGAGGGCATGCCATAAGGTGTTTCACAGAGTTAGTGAAATTATGTGATTTATAAAATTACTAGTTAATGTATGGTACAAGTACATATCTGAATGTTGAATTGCTAGTGTACACTAGCACTAGATTATTTAAGTTTCCTTTCATGAAGAAATTCTTTATTAGTGTTTCACAAATTAATCATATTAAAATTAGTGAATTCTTTTGATAACAGAAACTTCAAAACTGTTGTGCCTAAAACAAAGTATGTTTCCAAAAATACATCTTTAAGAAAGTTCACAGAAAATATTTTACTTACCATATTTCACAAATTTCTCATTTAATAACCAGAAACGAAAAGTTGAGTATGATACTGTAAGTAGGATGATAATTTTTTCAGAACTTAAGAAAATGCTAGGTAATAGAAAACCATTTAGACAATCAGTAACCCAAAAACAAAATTATTTACTCTTTTTAAATACAAATGAAATATAGTGTTTCACATCCATATATACCTATGTGACAAAATTTAAAACAAATCATACTGTACATTATTACATTATTATGCAAACTGTTCAACTGTTTTATAACACTTTTCAAAAAAAATATTCTGTTGAAAAATAAGTTGACATCTATAGTATTTTTGAAACCTTTTATATTTTTAGAATATACAATTTTGTATTTTAAACATTTTTTATTCTAACACATATAGACAACCTCCAATATGACATTATAAACTTTTAGCAACTTTGAACACCTGAGTTAAGCCCTCTGTAATTCTTCTGCTCTCCAGTATAAACAAGCCCAAAACTTAAGACTCTTTTCATAGCTTAGATGTATTTAACCAGGTATCATTATTGTAGCTTATTTCTGCACTGTTTCCAACATGTTTGTCATTTCTGTAGTAGAGAGACCAAAATTATATACATTTCTCTGTATGAAGCTTTGCCAGTCTTGTACAAGGCTACAATAATCTTCTTGTTCTTAAAATGAAATCTTAGAAATAAAACAATAACTATTTTTTTAGAACAGATAAATACTGAGCAGAAGGCTTGAGGTTTTATTAACAATCACTTCTGACTCCTTCTCCCTCTTTTTTTTTTAATTTCCTCACAACATCATTGCATTACTTCTCTTATGAAAAAAGCAAATCATTTTTAGTTTTCACACTCCTCAAGTACACATCTTTTCATCTTTCATATTCTAACCCATTCACTCAAATTGTTAAGATAATTTAATTTTGCTTCATTTTCAAAGATTAGGTAGGATATTTTGACCCATCTAGGGGATTTCATTATATACTATCATTCTACTCCAAACTATATAAAGAAAGTTATTTTTTATATCCAATCCTGACCTCTAAAATACTTGTCTAACTATCTCTTAAACTCATTTAATGTTCCAGCTTCTACCATGTATGAAAGCAAACTAATTTATAGGCTGACTGTTAGTAAAGTAAAACTGCTTCAGCTGGAGTTGTGCCTGGGTTTTCTGTATCTTAAACTCATATCTTCCAGTATCACTTGATAAAATGTGATGAAAATTTCCTTTGGATCTATTAATTCCAAACCTTTAAAAATCTGGAAATCCTCCTGTTAGTTTCTTTTCTGAACTCTCTCCAACAACTCAAGACTATTTTAAAATTAGGTAACCAAGACTGGACAGAATATTTGAACAACATCTCATAGAGTGAACTGATGACCTCCTTCAACTTTTTCTCAACATTTCTATGTTTAAAATGTAAAATCCTGTTTGCTTTGTTATAAACAACATACATTGTTTAGAAGGCTGTAATAACCATGTTCAGATAATATGTCTTCATCAACTTCACCTGGTTTCCCCTGCAAGGAAGGCTATTAGAATATTCATATGTGAAGCCAGTTTGCATAACTTTTATTAAGGTTTAAAGCCACCTTCCAAGTTTGAGCCCAGGTGAAATACTCATCAATTTAATACCTGTAAATTCAATGAGTTTACTAATTATTTTATTTATCAGTGTTATCAATCAATGTGAGAAACAGCAAAAGACATAGCACAGAAACCTAGGGGTATTCCACTTATAACATTAATCCATTATGATTTGATCTCATTTATATCAGTCATTTGCTTTCTTCCACCAAATCATTTCTCATTCCATTTAATTACTGTATCTCCTGACCAAAATGATGCAATCTTTTTAAAAAGTTTCATACATGGCACTGTAGCAAAATCTTTCTGAAAGTCCACATACACATAAGTACAGATTAAATGCAATAATTCTAAAGAAAGCTAGAAAAATTGTAAGATATGACCTTCTTCTTTTAAATACTTTTGAATAAAGGAATTTTTCTAAATTTTTTCAACGAGTAGTATGATCAGAAAATTTAGAAATATTACTATCTAAGATAAATTTTTTTATCAGCTGTCACAGTTTATACTTAATGTTTTCCACAACATCAATACTTCTTTCACAGAAATAAGTAAGTCCTTACTAAACTTCCATATTCAAAGTACATAAACTAACTACTTTCAAAATTCAAATTAATTTTGTACATTTTGAATGTCATTAAAAGAGTCATAATCTTTTATATTGTAATAATGTATAATCCAGTTTGCTTCTCTGGTAAAGGCATCATTCTATGGTATCATGAAAAAACAAAATTTTTAAAAAAGACAACAAATGTGTGCAGTTGCAAAAAAAGGTGTTTTTATTTTTAATTAATGTTGTTTAAAGTGACTAAGTATAAATGTTATCCTCCTTTTTTTATATATTTTAATGGTTATGTATTTTATGATTATTGAAATCTATATACAGTTATGTGTGCACATTTTGACTCAAGGTTAGTTATCCAGTTCACGGGGATTTCAGCAGAGTTTACGGAGATATTGATAATTGTTTCCATGCTACATTTTTTCATTTCTTTGGAATTAACTTATAACCTTTCTATTTTTGAAAGGTTTTAGGTTTTTGTTTCAATGCTAATATGTAAAAATAATAATTTCCCATAGAACAATGATTCAGTAAAAATTGCTTAAAAGTTTGTCGTTATATTTTACGTGAAAATTTTTCACAATTCAGAAAAAAAATTGTATATAAAAAAAAGGTATTTTTTTGATTAAATGTATTTGATATTTTTATTTATGCCATGAATTGAAAATTATATTGTTTACATGATTTACAGTAACCTCAATTTATTAATTTTTGATGCATGTTTAGCCACACAATGACTAACTTTTCAGTATATGAAACTTGTATATATTAATGATTATTTATGTTCCAGTACATGTAGTACCATTAAATGTCTATAGTTGTCTTTGGTTGTTATGTATAACAATAGAATTATCCGAAGATTGTTTTCAGTTCTTTTTTTTTCCAATAGTAAACCAAAATCTGTTTTCAGCAATCACACATTAGGTATGTTTTGAAGTAAAATTTTGAATAATTTGAATAACAATTGTTGTATTTTTTTTGCATCAGCTTTATTTGCCATTCTCCTCTGTATAAAAGATTATTTGTAGACCTTACATTTATTTCTTAGTAATTGTGACCTTAGAGTTATGAATATGGTGTCTATACATAGTTCTTACATTTTAAAATGGTATAACTTTTTAAGCAACATGGTAAAAAAACATGCTGGTCATAAAAACCATCAAGATTTGCTAGTTTTGGTCTAAAACGAAGATTAAGAGGTTAGTGCCAAACATGGCTGGCCTTCGGGGTGGGCAATGTGTTCCAAAATCAACAATGCAATTAGAAGTTCTTGCCAATTTTACAGAGGCAGGGGTACCAAACACAAAGTTCACACAGACAACAATTTTGCCTAGGACCAGCTCTGGTTCTAAAATGTTGACCGTTGACACTGTAACAGCAACAACTAGACATGGTGAAGGATTGTTTCTTCCCATAGTAGGAAGTTTATTGTGTTTAAAACACCTGTATCTTTCAATATATACTGTCACATATGTACTTTGTCATATCTAACCACTGTATTGGTTGTGTAGGACTGTTACCTGGGCACAGCCTTCCCCATTACTAATACAGCTGGTATTTTGGTACAGGAACACACCTCAAATATACAGTTTAAATCCTACATTTAGTTCATTTAGTTACATATGCTAATCTCAAGGGTAGTATCAGGGAACAAAACATTTGATGCAATTGCAGAGTACAAGCTATCAGTGTGACTGGAAAAAAGATCGACATGCTTGCTAAAGTGCTCTTTTTGCTAACATTGGTCATGTGGAGGTGGTATAAGACCTGTTACAGAAACATGTAATTGCAGCTGTGATGCCTCTGTGAATGATGTCTTTTAACATTTACTTGTACACTTCATCTTTTACTGAAAGGACATTATTCTACAAAACAGTTTGACTTTATTCCACAACACAGTTTGACGTTATTCTACAACACAGTTTGACGTTATTCTACAACACAGTTTGACGTTATTCCAGAACACAGTTTGACGTTATTCCAGAACACAGTTTGACGTTATTCTACAACACAGTTTGACGTTATTCTACAACACAGTTTGACGTTATTCTACAAAACAGTTTGACGTTATTCTACAAACAGTTTGACGTTATTCTACAAAACAGTTTTAATTTATTTCCTTGACATCTTATTTTTGAGAAATGGAGTAATGACCGTGAGGTTCTGAATAACGTTTTTATTTGTAGTTTGTAAAATGTTCGTTTTTCTTATTAATCTAGCTTTAGAAAAGCACTTACCATTTTCTTCAGTATGCTTGAGTTAAAAAAAATGTCAAGTGTTTACAGGTTTGTCTATTGATATTCACCAAAATATCAAAATCAAATTAAATCTAACTTTTCACATCTATATATCTGTCTAACAGATGTTTAAAAATTTAAAATAGTATCTGGAGTTGGGTGATTGACAGGATGAATCAATGTAATTGATCTATGAGCATCAATTACTTTGATTAGTGTCATACAAAATAATTATTTATTTGAAAGTATGATTGATTTGGTTAATGCCACAAAAATAATCAGCTAATCAAAATTAGTACTTCCAGTTATTCCAACTATCCAGTAATTGAAATTTTGCCTTTATGATTTTTCATTATCATTTTTGATTAATTGAAGTTTCTTCAGCTTAACCAGTAAGTGGCACAACTCACTAAAGTAATCAACCAATCAAAATTACGTTTTGTGATGTGTACTATTTTCAATTATTTCGACTATCCCATAATCGAAATATTACCCATATCAGCCATCTCTACTATATATTTACTTTAACTGGGCTTCTTGTCGTCTGGAATATTGTCATTATGTTTGTTTATTGTGAAGCAAAAACCTACACAATGGGCTATGTGTAAATCCAATATTTAGCATTACAATTTTCTTTTTTCTTTTAGTTGTTTCATGTGAGAATATTCAGTTTATTGAATCTCATCTACTAATTAGTCTGACAGTTAATCAACTTGTAAATTATATTAATTTTCCAGCTTTAGTAATAGACTGAACAATATTATGATACCAGAGGCACTGAGAGGATGTATTTAATGTGGTTAGCTAACAAAACCTCTGTTTCACAAGAAATGTTGTAGGTATTCACATCAACAAATAGTAAAGTAACAAGCAACTGTAATTATAACAAGTGGTATTTATTTATAACAAAAGTTTTGATAGAGTATATGGGAATCACGCAGTATGATCTATCTGGATATTTGAAAACTTCAAATGTGTAGGATTAGGGATTAACCTGCTAGTTATTTTTATACCTGCCCTTCAATATGATTGGGGGAAGAGTGATTCCAGAAGAAAACTGAGCAGGTATTGTGCTTAATGCTGCATAGCCTATGATATATACTGGCACTGTTCGTGTGTTTACAAAGTTTTTATTTATAATCCAACATTTATTACTATTCGTACTAAAGTATTGACCTATATGACCACAAAATTACACGAATTAAACTAATTCACACAAAATGAATTTAGAAAAAGTATTGTAACTACCCATTTATTGCTTATCTGCACTACAAGCTGATAATAGGACATTGGGCACCTGATTAAGCCCAACTTAAATAATGTCCTAGAAGCCAAATATGCTCCTGGTTGAAGGTGAACCTGCAAATGTTTTTCTATTATATATATGTTTGTAATGGCACAGTTCTCCAGGCCAAATGTATGCATTTCAATAAAATTCTAGTTAAAACCACTTTCCTTGACAAAAAACAACAACAACACAGTCTTCACATATCAGAAACTTATACAAGCTTCCAGCATCCTTTATGGCTTATAGTCCATTTCAAATGATCAGTTAATATCAAGAACTCTAGCTAGGTTTGTGTATATATATTATCAGTGAAAGACCATATACAGAGTCTGTGCATGGACACTTGCTTTGGAAATTAGTATCAAGTTTTACCCATCATAGGCAGTATCCATTGTAACTTGTCTTTTAGGGGAGATGGCTAAGCACCATAGCCATCCCCCATGGAGGAACCAATGTTATCATGTAAACAATTCCACATGTTTATAACCCAGAATTGTTTTTCCAAAGAATAATGCTAGGTGTAGCAAGTTTGTGAAAAACCTTGTTGACCCCCCCCCCCCAAAAAAAAAACACAACAACAACAGAAAACAAACAGCTTTTTATTTTTATATGTTTCATTTTACTTATGAATGTTTATAGGAATATAAACATATACAAAGCATACATAGTCATGTACATCATTCTGAAACTTTCAGTTAGTTGAGCTTTCTAGGGAAAAAAAGACATTAGTGGTCAGCTGCTTATTAGTGTAATACAGAAGTTGGTTGTATGTGTTTCAAAGTAAAACTCTGGTAAGATGAGAAACAGAAATAATGTGGTTGATTGGCTGGAATCTTGTAGAAAATGGTATACTTCAAGCAGGTGATGTAAGATTGCTTGAGTCCCAAATATTTGACTTATAAGTTAAGTGCTTTTAGCTCCTTAATTCTGCAATTTTTTTTAAAACAATACATTAAGTAAATGTTTTTATAGGTTTTTCATGGGGGGGTTTGGACTATAACAGGACTTATTACCCCCTGATTATATTGTTAACTTTTATTTCATCATTCAAACGCACCATCTATAGGCAAATTATCCAAGCTATAAACAATTCCAAATATCTGAATTAAGTAGTGTAGATCCTCTAAGCATTGAAGAAAAAAGTGTATATTAACATGTAATTTTGTAAAAACAGGTTTATCATTCTTCTAGTCTGTCTCTGCATTTTTTCTATCAAATTGATGGAATTTTTGTAGTTAGGGGACAAAAACAATGCACAATATGCCAAATGTGGCTTTACCAAAGTCTTATTTAGAATTAATGTAGCCTTCTTTATTTGAAATTAAATTAATTTTTTATAGAAAGTCCAGAATGCAATTCACTCTTTTTTGCCAGGAAAAAACAGTTCATGATAAAACTAGTTGTTGAGTTTTATAAAGTTAAAAATAAAAAAAAAATCACTGTTGTCTTATATTAATAACTGATTTTTTTAAAACACTGTTTAACAGAAGAATGGTTGCTGTATTGCAGTCAAAGACTTTTTACAAAACTATTTTCAAAGAGAAGCCATTTTCATATTATTTTGTTTTTACCTCTTCTGTTCATCCAGTGAAAATTCTGTGTTGTTTATTATTATCCAGTGAGAATGACAATTTCATAGTTCAACCACTAAAAATTTAATGTTTTTTAACAACTGTTATTGTGGAAAGTGCCTGTGTATAATATTAATATTTAACTATTAAAAACTTCTTTAGTTAGTGTCATTTAGATGTTGATAATTTTACATCCCTTGTTTATCCAATCAAAATATATGTTGTTACTTTGTTTTGCAAAAACTATAATTTCAAATTATACAATATAATTTAAAATAAATTATATTAACTGCATTCAATATAAATAGTATTTTCCCTAGTTGATTTAATTCTGTATGCCTTTTTATTTGTAATCAGTAGATAGTACTTTTCTAGCTCATCAATGAAAAATGTTGACATTTGCTTTAATAAAAATAGTATATCCCTATTTTGTGAACAAAGTAATTTTTTTTACTTTTATTCAGCAAAAATAATATCTTTATAGTTAATTGAATTTAAATTGAAAATTATTAATTTTTTTTGATTTACTATTAAGATACTGAATGTTATCAAGTTTTATTCAATGAAAACAGTATCTTCCTTGTTAATCCAGTGATAAACAATGTTGTTGAATTTTATTCAGTAAAAACACCTTTGAGCTATTTAGTAAAACATAATGCTGATAATGTTTATTTGGAAAGCTCCTTTCCTGAGTCTTAAGTGATGAGTGTTGCTGATTTTTATTTATGAGCAGTACTATTTTTTTTGGTTCATTCTGTAAAAACTGATTTTTTTTTTCAATTAATGATTGCTACTCATTCTTTCAAAGCTGGTTGTTGCTGACTGTTTTCAGTAGAAGGGTTATTTTTTATTTTGACTCATCCAGACTTGGTTGGTAATTACTGAATATCTTTGACAGAAAAATTGATTTCCTTAAAAATCTTGATAGATTGGATGTGCCACTTATGAAATATAGTGTTGAATTAGTTTATGTTTGGTTTGTTTGTTGTTAATGCAATGATGGAATTAATGTTGTTTTCTATATTTGTTTGAGTTTCTCTCATACCTAAAATTTATGAAAGTACAAAACATATAATCATATTTTATGTCTGTAGTGTCTGAGGCTATCAGATGGCAGACAGTTGGCTTGATGTCTGTTGAAAACTATTGTACTATAAGTTTATAAATATACCTACTATAAAGAGGCTTGTTTTTTTGTAATTTTTCGAAACAGCTTTTCCAACGAGAAAGAGAAATATCAGAACAATAAATAAGTCAATAACCACTTATCCTATCATTTTAAATAGAAGATAAAAAAAGGAAAGCAAAAACACTTGTTTATGACATAATGATTTCAAAACAATGAATATTTTTTAAATAAATGAAAAGCATGTGCATTATACATGTTTTCATGAGAAAAAAACTTTATATTCACTTCACCCAAGGGTAAAATTCTATTCAATTTTTTTTAACTCCTTTCTGTTAAGCTTCCTTGTAATAGAAATTCTTAGGGGATAAGAGGGTGTGTAAAGCAGCTTACATGCAAGAATAACCGCTCTGGATCCACCCATTTTCTCTGTTCTTGATTCATCCAGTAGTGTCTTTTCTTGTCACAGACAAGATGCAAGTGATGTGCATTTTTTTTTTTATCTGAATGGCAGAACAGTATCAGTAGGTAACATTTAATATAGGTATGTTTATTTGTATGACAATACTGTGCTTCTAATACATGCCTAAAAGTGCATAAATATATAATTTTTTCTTAATATTACAAGTTTAGAATACATGTGCTACACATGTGATTTGTTCATGTTATGCTTTTATCTATTACAATCTTATAAAGATACATACACACACACACACATATATTTTATATATATATATATATATATACTAATAATAATGGGTCCATTAAACTTCAGAGGTCACAGTCAAAAAGCAAAATTTTACCCTTATTTCAAATATATATTGTCTATTCTCAAATTTTGCCTGACATGGCCTGGTGGTCATGGCTCTGAATTCCCTATCTGTGGGTTGTGGGATTGAAACCCATTACCACACAGGTTCACCCTTTCAGCCATAGGGCATTTTAATGTGATGATCAATACCACTATTTGTTGGCAAAGGGTAGTACAAGAGGTTTGGTGGGTGGTGTTGACTAACTGCCTTCCCTCTAGTTTATCACTTCAAAATTAGGGATAGTCACGCTAGTGTAGATAGCTCTCAAGTAGCTTTGCTTGAAATTAGGAAGACAAACAATCTTTCACCCTTCATGTCAGTCATTCCATCTGTTTGTTTGTATGACTTGTTAGTTTAGAATATCTCAACAACTACACTTATTGCATAGTTTCTCATTTAGAATGTTATTTATTGTAGAGTTATTAGTATGAGTGTGCTCTGTTAGTTTGTTATAGGTGAAGCATGAGTTTTCCACATAATAATGTCTTGTTTGAATATGAAATTATGGAGTGTAGAGAGTTATTGAAGATCTTGTTTATTATTCAGTTAGTCCCATTTAATTCACTGTATGTGAGTATATATATATATATTTATATTGCGTTTGAGTATATATATTGTGTGTGTGTGTTAACTATTGTAATAAATGATTGCTTGTAGACAAAAAATATTTCATTCACTACAACATGGAGATGTACAGTGAGATGAAGAACGTATTTACACGTGAAGGCCCCTCGTGCATGGAGTGTGCAGAAAACAGTAAAGCTTTGTGTTTCTCTCTCTCTCGTTCCTTTTTTTTTCTTTTTTCTTTACGAATGACAAAAACGACAACGTGCAAGTCGTCATATTTTTCTTGTTTTCACATGGTACGATGGCACTGTCATGGAATATCGTTGATGGATTTTAGACGTGAATGTAAAAAAAACAAACTTAGATTAACCACGGACTTGCATAACACCAAACAGTGTTGTAAAAAAGATCTGAAGTCTCTAATGCCTGACACTTGATGTATCAATAACACGTAAAGGTCAAGAAAATGCCCTTTGATGAAGGTTGATTGGCCAAATAAATAAAGCCATTGAACTTACGGGTGATTTAACGGAGTATAATTTTGTTTTCAAAAACTAATCCTATGAGATGTAAAACCAAAAAAACAAACTTGTCAATATAAGAATAAAGGAAATGTCATATAATAGTTCTTAAAGAATAGTCTTTCGATATTTTAAAGAACTGTTTTCTTGTACTTTATTTTTCCCGATACAACTCTGTGTGTTTTAAAGTTTTTTCTTCTGACTTAACATGATTATTATAGTCAATTAAGTTATTTAATGACAAAAACATCTCATAGAAAAATTCTTTAACGAATCGTCGTTATTCACAAACAGCCGCATGAATGAAGTAGAATTTACCCAAAATATGCATGTGTATACGTTCATATATGTATTTGCGCTTCAGTAATTTTTACCCCCCTCCCCATAGCTTTTTCAAAATGTAAAGGATTAAGTTTGATCATCAACCACTTAATTTAAGAGTTTTAACACTTGCAATTAATTTTAACGTGCTACACTTGAAGTACAGTATTATATGCAGTAAAAGTACGCATGACAAATTGATCGTATTGGTATTGTTAACACGAACGGCTTCTTATGGCTAAACAGCCGCTAGGCTTCAGGTATAACAGTTCTTTAACTAATCAGTTAACGGAACCCAGCGCTATAAAAGACTTTCTGCAGTTTGAACCGATTATCTGTCAGTCTTATAACGCTCTTATTACTAAAGGTGTGGGGTGTTTTCAGACGAACCGCAGCTCGGCCTGCAACTGTATTGTGAGAACATGACTAATAGTGCGATTGTACATAAGCGAAACTCAAATGTTAATATAACCCCATGAAGTGGACATGGCCTGAAGAGAGTATGTTAAATAAGTAATAAAAAAAATATGGACAATATTTAGTATACCGTGAGTAAAGCAACATAGTAACGGGGATATTTCCTAGGAATCAATTTCAGTTTATATAAAATAACACCGACTTCTGGTAGGGAGGAAGAGGTCAACGCTGAACCCGACCATCCCTGGTCCCAACATGGACCAAACTCGACGGGCGTGAGCAAAAATAAATAAATAAATATAATATGATAAAAAAAGGTTGGTTACGTTTAAATAATTATAACAATAAACACTTGAAACAATTCAATAGAATTTGAGCAAACTGAAACATTTTTTTCAGATTCGCCTTCCAACTTCAAACATGTTTTATTTGAATATTACATTTTTAAAGAAAATCAGGTTTTCACTTGGTGGCTAATTTCTTTCACAGTTTTTGTTGCTTAATACTTGCAGTGTTTACATACACATTTTTCTAGATGCAGTTTGTAAGTTACAACATAACATTTGTATTGTGAAGTCTACGAAAAAGCAGCAAAATTGTAAAAAATGTTCTCGAAACCTTTCAAGTAGGCTTTAATATCTTATCACCTTATCATAATTTATGATTCTCAATAAGATTAATTCATATATATATTCTAATGTTATATTGCTATGTTGTTTTTTCTCAATTCATTTTAGTCATATTTACGAAAAATAAAATATTGGTTAAACTCTACCCCATCCTCTTCAATAACTTAATATTGACTAGACTGTTTTGGTAGGCATCCTGTTTTAATTTTGGATTGCTTGTTTTGAGGCAGGTTGGTTAAACTCTATCCCCTCCTCTTCAATAACTTAATATTAACTAGACTGTTTTGGTAGGCATTCTGTTTTATTTTTGGATTGTTTGTTTTGAGGCATATTGAATAAACTGTACTCCATCCTCTTCAATAGCTTAATATTGACTAGACTGTTTTGATAGGCATCCTGTTTTATTTTTGGATTTCTTGTTTTGAGGCAGGTTGGTTAAACTCTACCCCCTCCTCTTCAATAACTTAATATTGACAAGACTGTTTTGGTAGACATCCTGTTATATTTTCGGATTACTTGTTTTGAGGCTTAACTAAATTTTACAGGAATACTGTTAACAACAACTTAACAAAAATGTAAACGGTATAATCGAGAAGTTGGTTAAGTTGTAAGCACAAATATCTATCTGTAGTTGTAGCAAAATCTGTCATCAAGTGGTTGGAAATTAAATCTTCTAATGGATTTGACATTCATATGATTTTTTTAACTTTATAAATTATCAATTGAATGATTTGAATTGATGTATCATACATAATCGGTAAGATTTTGCAAATGAAAAACAATATTAAAACCCATACGTGTCTTCGATGGTAGATTTACAAACTCCATTTATTTAAATGATCAATTTTTGAGAATTCATAAGTTGCTAACAATCTCAAAAACAATTCTAGTTTTTCTAGAGAATGAATAAAGTTCAAAGTTGATATTCTTTGTAGGAAAAAAAAGTTTTCTGCGTTTATAATTTTTTTGTTGTAGTGATTTCTACATAATAATTTCAATGAGATCCACTTTTATCAGAGTAAAAATGGAAACAGTAGAGACTTTCTTGTTATGAAAGATAATGGATTAAGGGTGCCAATTTTTACTTTAATTCCTTTCTTTGTAAAATCTAGACTATGTTGTTGTTCATTGATTATTTTTCACTTATTCGTGTGTTTTTTAACTTTTTATTTGCACTTGGTTTATTTGCTGTTTACACTTGTTTTTGTTCTTCCGCGATTGAAAGTATTTCTGGTTCTAGATTTTCTCTAAGCACTTATTTTTTTCTGTATTCTTTACAACTATATAATGTGAAAGAAATATAACTCTGGAATATATTATAGCACGTTTTTTATACTATTTTGTATATTCCATTGTTTTTGGAAGTTGTAACTTTGTAAGAAAAATACTCAATTGGTAACTTTATCCATGAGATTTTAAACTTTTATTTATACACGTTTATCTGCATTTTTCGCTGTTAGTGGACTACAGATCTTATGACCAATTTTCTCATTCCATATGTGGCTGCTCTCTCCATAGTTTTGGTTTAAAATACAGTGTTTTTTTTTAAAAGTCAACTCTATTATTTCGAATCTTTACGTAACCCATTGTGAGTCATGAAACTTTAAAGTTGAATTAGCGCGTTTCTCTCCGACTTCATTTCTAAGTAGCGCAATTTCATAAAATATTTTCTGCAAGTTGAACTATAAACAAAACGTAGTCTTAGAATCGCTTTCGAGAATTAAAAAAAATGAAAGTAGATGAAATTATAAATCAGTAGGTGCATACTGTATTATCTTGATATACTTGTTTTAATTTTAATTTTACCGTTGTTTAAAAATTTAAAGTTCTGGCTTTATGAAAAAAGCATACAGTTGTAGTTATTATACACTTGGAAATGAAGAACTGGACATTTCAAGAAGGCACATCCAGTTGTTAGCTTTCATTCTTCGATACTTATGCAACTCTAACAAGATTTTGTCTAGCAGCTGATAAGATAGGATAAATAGAATTATTATTGTTAGATCTTTCTCGGACGCTAGTTACAGAAAAATGTCAGCCAATGTTGTGAAAGTTATAAGATATCTGAAGTAGTTGAACGAAGAAATAAACCATAAACATTTATTGTTCAAACACTATACCTAAAAATTACACAAAACACTGATATTTTCGATAGCACGTGTCGCTACTTTTAAATCTATTCTTAAGAGTAACATCCCAAAATACTAGTATTCCTATTCCCCGAAGGTGTTTTTGTCTTGCTGCATGTTAAACAGGTAGGCCAAAAAACAAATAACTAGTTGTCTATAGGATATATATACATGTGACACCGTTTTATCAATACCATACACGTATGCGCTATGTGAGGTAACGAAATACAATAGAAATTGTGTGGATCTTGTAAACCTTTTGTTCTTCTTGCTTTATTGATTTTTGTAAACCAATCATATTTTTCTTACATGTTATATCTTCAGCTGGTTATGTACTAAAGTCATTTGTTTCTGACATACTGCCTACAGATACACTGACAAAAAACAACAACACAAAACTCCACAGTGCTTGTGACAAGACTGCATGGAATACTAGGAAAAATGAATCTGTTTATTGATGTTTCTAATCATTGCAACAACTATTTAGATTCTAAGGGAGATAGTAGAAACAATGGATTTTGTAGTACACTGTTGCTCGATTTTTAGGGGTTAAACGAGCTAGTTATATATATATATATATATATATTTAATTAATGATTTTATCTTAAGTATTTTTCTTCGGTCCAAGTTCTGCCATCGTATTGTGTTTTCTATTTTCAGCGTAGTGGAGCTGCGTAAAGATTTTTTTCTTTCAGCTAATGACACGTCCACTTGTACATTTTAATATAGCTCAACTTTCTTTCAACATGCACACCTGTGTATAGAATAACAACGGAATAACTAACCTTCACGTGGTCTCCTCCCACATTCGTCGAAACCTCCCCCGTACTGATCGGGTGCCTGTTTTCTTACACCTCTTCTTTCCTGGTGTTTCCTTACACCTCCTCTGGTTTCATTTTAATTATATCATGCGATATACTGCACGGTGGGGAGTCTTATTATAAATTAAAACTTGTGTTTAAAAGTAATAGTGTCACGGTGAAAAGACTAGTTAGTCTGGATATGTTGCTTAGGATGTAATATATACACGCAGGTATCTTAACAGATGTTACTTTTTCAAGAACGCCTTATGGAAGTTTGGCTTGGAAATAATTTCCCTAAAATTAACCCGACTTCAAGTTTCAAATTTTGTGTATTCAGATCAAGTATGTCCCCTGGTGGAACAGCGGTAAGTCTTTGGACTTACAATGCTAAAATCAGGGGTTCGATTCCCCTCGGTGGACACGGCAGATAGCCCGATGTGGCTTTGCTATAAGGAAACACACACACGCAGATCAAGTATTGAGATTACATTTTGAGTTTCAGGCTCAGTATCCTGTATGTATGGGTGTACATCTAAGAATATCTATTCATTTAAAGGCTAACTACAGCTAAAGAATTTTACAAGCAGTTTCAATTATGAATATTAGAAGTTTGAAGCTAATATCAGCTAGTTATTTATCGAGTATATATAATATTTTTTGTAATTTTATTGCGTGTAGCTATACGAGTCTTTCAGTACTTCCGTCAATTTTAACAAGAAATATATTAACTGCATGCACCTATTCCCCGAGTTCCAGAGTAGGGCTGACTCAGTATATGATGACGTATACTAACGAAGTGGTTTGTCTAACAGCTTGGCAGGCTACACCATATACCATTGAATAACAGCAGGTTCTTCGTTCATTTAATGATAATCTAAATGGGAAATCAATCAAAATAACCGTTTTGAAACTCGTGTTATTAACATCATTTGAGTTTATTTGAATCGGCACTATTTCAACTTTAATCTATGAAAACAAAAAAAATAATATATTCAAGTAAAACGACATAACAGTATTTTTGCGTGACCTCACATGCGCAGTTCTTTCACCCACCCACACGTATAAAACTGTATTATTATAAACCTTCCGGGACACTGTATTAGGAACAATTATAATTATGTGATATTAAGTTTGACTACTAGCTTGAACAAGGAAAATTGTGCGATAAAGAATATATTTTAGCGTGAAATTCATGAAAAGTTTGTATCAAACATCTTGGGTATTCTAACAGTTACTTTGAGATGTGTTTGTTGATTTTCTGATGGATAGTAGCTTCATCTCTGTCAAATTCTCATAAACTTCCATTTTATACGTTCAGCGGTGGGTTCAGTTGACTAGCTGCCTGATCTCAAGTCTGTCATGCCAAACTTAGGGACAGATAGCCCAGTATAAAATCAATATCACAAGTCGTTCTATAATTTTGCGCAAATATCCGAAACAAACTAACAAACGTATTCTTTACTTTTATTCATAAGTTCTTAGAATTACTAAGGTGGTTTGCTGTGGTTACACGATCCGCTCCGGGAACTAGAAGACTAACTTGCTGGTTCGCTAGTTCTTCTGAATGATAGTGAAGTTAATTAAAACAAAAATTAGTGTTAAAATAGAATAAACAAATAATGTTGTGTTATTAATCCTTAACCGCAAAAATCTTATTTCAAAATGATTCAAAATAAAATTGATAATAATTACAATTCACTTACTTAGTTTAGTTTATAACACATCAGTTGTGGTTATGAAAGTTGATGCTTAATATATTGTGACGTCAATATAACTACCTACTACATCTGTCGTATCCCAACCGGCCCCGATGAGCCCTGATTATTGTGATATTGGGTGAAAGTCCTCGTCAGCACTGAATATGGCAGATGTAGCGTGGGTGATATATGACATATTCTTTCTTAATTTCACTCATAACTTCTTACAATTTTATATATAATATTAATTGAATAGGTCACACTAAGTTTCGCTTTCGTTGAAAATTATGCATTCCTTATGTTACATAAATAAATATTTAAGTATTATCACCACTAGGAAATTCGAGAAAGGTTTTTAAAAACGACAGATACCCAATATCAAGTTTAAACAACGCAGTCGCAGGTCTTATTCAGCCAATGATAACACAGTATTGTCACACTGGCTTCAATATATTAGTTTTGAACTTCTAAAAACAATAAACCTCAGGGCTTGAAAAAGTGCATGTGAACAGATTTGTAATTGATAGGTGGTTCTTTGGGGAAAAGCTGATTTTTATATAATCTAATAAAACTAATAAAAATTTTAGCTACTCAAAAATATTTGTTTATTAGCGACGTGCCTAAAAAATAAAATTCGTAAGATCAAACACGTAAGCTTAAAAAAAAAAAGATTGCAATGGATATCGCAACTGTGATAGCCACCTACTGACATAGGATCTGAAAGTACATTATAACAAGTATGCCTTCGAAACATGAATTGATTAAATAAAACTATGGCGACAGAGACTTGCATGCTTGAAGTCTTGTGATCACATCTGTAGGTTTGTTGTTTTTCATGCAACTGTTGGCTTTGCATGACAAAGACAGTAAAAAAAACTGTAGGCGTTTGTTATAAATCAATATCTAGAGCTTCAGTTCAGGTTAAGTAAGTGGATTATGCATGGATGGTCTTTGATAAAAATATTTTGTGAAGGAAAACATTTTGTGAAGTTTTCATAATACACACACACACACACACACACACACACATATACCAACAAATAGACTATACAAAGGATATATACATGCACCAAAAATAGACTATACAAAGGATATATACATATACCAGCAAGTAGACTATATAGAGAATATATACATATGTCAACAAGTAGACTATACAGAGAATATATACATATGTCAACAAGTAGACTATACAGAGAATATATACATATGTCAACAAGTAACTATACAGAGAATAT
>NW_013665930.1:617460-629648 GCF_000517525.1 Limulus polyphemus
GTCAACAATTAGAATACATAGAGAATATATACATGTCAACAAGTAGACTATACAGAGAATAT
Organism: Limulus polyphemus; assembly: GCF_000517525.1. NCBI lineage: Eukaryota > Metazoa > Arthropoda > Merostomata > Xiphosura > Limulidae > Limulus > Limulus polyphemus. The sequence continues at coordinate 617,523 of NW_013665930.1, forward strand.
ATACATGTCAGCAATTAGACTATACAGAGAATATATACATGTCAGCAATTAGACTATACAGAGAATATATACATGTCAGCAATTAGACTATACAGAGACTATATACATATGTCAACAAGTTTAATATACAGATGGCATACATAAATACATATGGTAACAGATAGAATGAATAGAGAACATATACATTTACCAACTACTAGATTAAACAAAGTATATATACACACACACACACACACACACACACACACACATATAGCAACAGGTAAAGTATACAGAGATATATACATATACAGTACTGTGCAAAAGTGTTAGGACAAGATAATATTTTGTCATTCTTTCCATTTTATGGGACTAATTCTTCCATGTCATTACAGAATGTAAATTTCAACACTATGGTAATGCTACACTGATCCCTGTTGACAATTGAATGAGCCAATGTGATAATACTTATCATTCTTTAGAATTCCTATATACTTGTACCAAGGGCACGTCATAAGGGTTCTGCTTGAATGAATATACTGATCAAATTTAAGGCCTGAAATAACTTTCATGGTACCCCATGCAGTGTCTTAACTATATGTAAAGAAGCTAGCATATGGTACCTGTATATACTGTAATAAATCAGTTTAATAGCGCTCCACAAATAAACCCTGACAAAAACAGTGTTTAACACTAAATATTAAATTTTGTTGTCATGCTATGGCCCAAAAAGCAAAGAGAATTGTTAGTAAAGCAGGGAGTTTGCATAAGAGCTTTATGTGATGCTGGTTGGACTTCCCAAACTCCGTCCAGTACACCCTAGATCTTGAGACTGAGAAAGGTAAACTTGAAAATAGGAAAGGAAGAGGCAGAACATCTAAACTCAATGATACTGATGTTAATTATCTTTGTTTATGCAGCCTTCGGGACAGAAGGAAGACTGCCACTGATCTCAAGCATAAGATAAACTATCATGTACCAAATGACAGAAAAGTGTCCAGATCTACAGTATCAAGGAGATTCAACAAGAATCATAAAAAGTAGTCTATATAGAGAATATATACATATACAGACAAGTAGTCTATATAGAGAATATATACATATACAGACAAGTAGTCTATATAGAGAATATATACATATACAGACAAGCAGTCTATATGGAGAATATATATACATATACAAACAAGTAACTATATATAGAATATATACATATATCAAGAAGTAGAATATACAAGTATATAACTAGATTATATAAACAATATATGTATGTATACCAACAAATACACTTTATATAACTAGACTTGACAGACGGTGTGTGTATATATATATATATAATAAAGAAATATATGATGGATGTTAAAAAAGTGAAAACTGTACTTATGATGCACTTCAGCTTTTAAACATTGATTGGTTAATTTGGCTCATAGAATGCCTCCAATTGTTTTTTCTGCATAGTTTGAAATTAATACTTAGAATGATTGAAAAATAACATGTTTATCAACATCTGTCAACCATTAAGGAAATATAGGTGGCACTAGGTTTAGCTGCTGACATTTTTGTCCTTAAGAGTCTAAACTGTTACATGTACATTGTAATCACTGACTGCTGTTTCAAAAACAAAACAAAAAAGTCAGTAGTGTTAACAACATGTGAATATTGTAACTGAAAACAGGGATCAGCAGTGTTAACAAAGTGTGAATACTGTAACTGAACATAGAAATCAGCAGTGTTAACAAGTTGTGAATACTGTAACTGAACATAGGGATCAGCAGTGTTAACAAAGTGTGAATACTGTAACTGAACATAGGGATCAGCAGTGTTAACAAAGTGTGAATACTGTAACTGAACATAGGAATCAGCTGTGTTAACAAAGTGTGAATACTGTAACTGAACATAGGGATCAGCAATGTTAATAAAGTGTAAATACTGTAACTGAACATAGGGATCAGCAGTGTTAACAAAGTGTGAATACTGTAACTGAACATATGGATCAGCAGTGTTAACAAAGTGTGAATACTGTAACTGAAAATAGGGATCAGCAGTGTTAACAAAGTGTAAATACTATAACTGAACATAGAGATCAGCAGTGTTAACATAAAGTGTGAATACTGTAATTGAACATAGGGATCAACAGTGTTAACAAAGTGTGAATACTATAACTGAACATAGGGATCAGCAATGTTAACATAAAGTGTGAATACTGAAAATAAGGATCAGCCATGTTAACAAAGTGTGAATACTGTAACTGAAAATAGGGATCAGCAATGTTAACATAAAGTCTAAATACTATAACTGAACATAGGGATTAGCAGTGTTAACAAAGTGTGAATACTCTAACTGAAAATAGGGATCAGCCATGTTAACAAAGTGTGATTACTGTAACTGAAAATAAAGATTATCAATTGGAAGTCAGCTGAACTTGTATTAAATGTGATTGAATGATGCATTTCTGATATCTTGTTCCTTGGTGTTCGAATTTTAGTACACCGACTTTTATTGTATTTATGAGAAAGTTTCATTGTTGTTATGAAGTTGTATTAATGTTAAGGTAGGCTGCTCAAAAGTTACCATTGAAATTGTTATTGGATTTCAATTTAGTGATACTTTGTACTGGTAGGTCCAAACTGTTGCTTGTTAAATCTGTATTGACATACTTTTTTTTTTTGTTTTGCAACGCAAAATTGTTTTAATACAAATTACAGGTTGTTGAAAAAAATCCACACATATGAGTAATTTAAAAGAAATCACATTCTGCAGTTAGATAAGCCTTGAACTATGAAGATATGGTGATAACATTTTCACTTAACTTTTTATAGTACATTTTCTAAGAGCTTGTGTTTGGGTGGACTAGGCCAGTATTATTTACTATGGTTTTTAAACGACAGCTAAACTTATTTGTTGACTGTTCTTTCACAGTGTGTCACGATCTGCAGATATAACTCGTTTCATCACTTGTAGGACTTTTTTTTTATAAAGTGACAAAAACATAGTTAATAACCTTTGCATTTGATGTATATTCGCTAAAACCAGTTAGGTTGATCTCTGTGTAACACTGAACCTCTCCACTAAAATTTTGTTTGTCTGACATTTGAGAGAATTTATTATCGTATATACATCATACCATGATATCAAAGCTCAAGGGACCCGATCCCTGAGCACTACTCAGGCTTGGATTAACTAATCCATCAATAATACTCAGGCTTAGACTAACTGATCCATCAGTAATAGTCGTGCTTGGACTGATTGATCATCAGTATTACTGAGGTTTGAACTAAATGATCCATCAATAATACTCATGCTTGGATTGATTGATCTGCCATTAATGCTCAGGCTTGGACTGACTGATCCATGAAAATTATGTAGTATTTAAATAGAAAAATGTTAATTGTTATTTAACCTAAATTGTTAAAAATTAAATCTGCTCATGTTTTGTTGGTCTGGAAAGATTTCTGTATTTTACTTCAAAGGAAAGTGTTCCAAAGCTAGTTACCATCACTAACCATTTCTAAAGAAGGAAAAAATCGTAGGCTCACAGACTAGTTAATTAATATCTGAATCTCAATTAACTTTTATACCTTACCTTATCTTATTTCATCAAATTGAAACATTTGTTAGAAAATTCAGTATATTACTTGCTGTTTTCTTAACCTTGAGAGGAATGGACTTTAGGTCTGCTATTATAACTATATCAGCATATTTTTATTTTTGAAGAGAAGACATTGAAATTTTCTGTTTCCCGTTTTCTCAATATGGGTCTCACTAATAGTGATGTGAGTGCAACGTTTTAAACCTTTGAACTCTGATCAATTTCTTTGGGGGGGGGGGGTCGTGAAAAGTATTGTAAACATAAAACTTGATACAGATTAGCTCAAAGTGTATGTATAGAAACAAACTTTTATTGGTATAATTGCTCCACACTATACAGATTTTTTAGTCAGTTTTTTTTTTTTTTTGTAAGAGCAATGTAAAAGAAATTGAAATTATGGAAAATACCTCTAAAGATTGAAATACTCTTCCATAGTTCTGAAGTCAAATTTCTCTGTTGAAAAGTGCATAACAGGAATGCTATTTCCAGCAATGAATTGCAGTATGGAATAATTATTCTTTTCAGATGCATGTTTCAGTATTATATATATATATATATATATAAAGTTAACGAAATCTATCAATTTTTCATGTCAGTTGGACAGATAGGTATAACTCAACATCTGGTTTCTACACAAAATACTGGTACATTCTTATCTTAATCCCATTGTGTTGTGGAGTCAGCCACTCTGGTTTTCTGTCTCCATAGATTGTGATCATTTGTAGTTGCACTGATCTCTCTCACATCTCTGTCTACCATGTTTTTTTACTGTATTCCCTTTTTTCTTCTACTTCTTCATCTCTCCACTGGCATTTCCAATGCTATTTTCACTGCATATCCTTCTCTACTTCTTACTACTTATCCAGACCATTTCAGTCTGGTTTCTTTTGTGTTTTTCAATAATCTTACAAACTCCAACTCTTTTCTTGATGTCAGCACCCATTATATATTTTCTCTCAGAGATATTCCCAGCATCCATCTTAACATTCTTATCTCAGTTCTTACTTGAACTGGTCTAACTACTGTTTTGTAAATCTTGCACTTAAGCTTCAGTGGCATTTCTTCTCTTCGCCTGTTCCATCCATCTCTTTCTGTTTCCCTTACTTCCATTTCATATCTTCCTTCCTCAGTAATGCTGGAGTCTAGCACCTAAATTCATTTGACTGTGTTATACCAAAGTTGTTACTGTCTTGCATCTGCAACTTTTCTCTTCTTCTTCTGCTGCATGGCATTACCTCTGTTTTCCCAGTGTTTACCTTTAATCCACCTATCTCTAGATGCAAGCACCTCCCCTGCAACCATTCCTCTGTCTGAACTGTTTTAACCAAATCATCTGGAAACCAGATCACAAAGTGTTCATCTGCTTGCTTCCTCACTCAAAACATCCATCAGTATCACAAACAGGAAGGGGCTTAAAGCTGATTTATTGTGTAGACCCGCTTACCACCAGGGCTGGTCATCCAGGTGTCAAATCCCTGACCAAAACCAAAGCAATAAAATACAGGTGTTTTATTTTCTAATAAACCTTTTTTTTTCGGTGGTGTCTGTTATGATAGCTGAAAACTTTGGTAGTCAAATTAATCTTTGAAAACAAAACTGCCTAAACATTTCTCATCATGCTTATAAATCATTGGTTGTCAATTTACCCTTACCCCCAAACCTGCTAAATGTCAGAGATACATTAAGCCATTAACACTGTCATTAAAGAACATTTCTCACACTTTAATGCTGTTTTATCATAAAATATGTCAGCTATATCTAAAAAAAAAAGCAAATAAGAAGTTATATAACTGATTGTAACAATGTAGTAGTTTTTATGTTTAGCACCTGTGATAAGTTTGTAGTTGTTGCACCTATTAACTGCACACACAGAATAAGGAGTTATGTAACTGATTATAATAAAATAGTAGTTTTTATGGATAGCATCCTCTGATAAACACGTAGTTGTTGCACATATAGATTATACACAGAGACATAGTTGTTAATTTTTTTTCATCATTCATTTTTCATTACTAAAATAAGAGATCTAATTGAATTTTTGCTATACCTCAAGCTAAAGGTAGTTCCATCCATGCACGTGTGTTGAAGCTACAAAGGAATTATTCTAGTTAGCTGGTGCATCTAATTATATTCCAGCAAATTTCTCATACTCAAACCTTAATAGAAACAACCGTATATAAAAACTACATTTTCTTAAAAGATAATCTTAACAGTTGAAATATTATGTATTCGTCTCTCCATACGGCTGGCTACCAAAAATGAAGGGCAGAGCGTTTTAAAAACAACTTTAACGTGTTTCTGCAGTTATCAGATATACTTGTAAACATTTTTTTTTACTGTGTCGTATAAAGTAATTGCGTGTTTTTAACGACATACTCAATGACTTAATCATCAAATAAATCTATCGTGTCTGTAGAATCTCCTTTATATTTCCCTCTTGTTACTTTTGTTTCATAGAAATTTAACGGTGAAACTTTTTTCTCCCATTTTCTGGTGTTACTGCCCTCTTGTGGCAGCTATGCACGTAATTCAGACTTTCGAAGAAATACTTGTATAAGCATTCTAAAGTTATGAATCGAAGTAATTGTTTTTCCATGACTTATTGCTAACTCGTACATACACGTTATCCGATCCGTTAAAATATCCGAAGTCCCTATAACGTTGCACAAACAAAGTCAAAATACATGTAACGCGTAATTACATGCTGGAACGCTTTTTTCTAGTCCTAAATTTAATTAAGTAGATTTTCCATTTTTCTCTAACGTTAATATAATTATAACAGTATTGGTTATAGTATTTAATATATATATATATATATATATGTTTGTGTGTGTTATCTATCGTTATTATTTTCACATAAACTTATTTTTAATTTCTAGCTTGGTATATGGATTTAGGACTAAACTAAATATCTTAAGCTGGCCAAACCTCTTGAAATATTGGGATTACCACCGAAAATATTAATAACAGCGAGTTTGCCCAACTGATGAATCAGTACGTTCTAATTATTCTACGTTATTTTGTTTTATGGCAATGCGTATTTCTAGTTAGAGCGGTATATAAAATTAGCTACATTATTTACTAAGCTGATATTAGTTCTGATCAGTGGAGGTAACTTGTTTTGATCATAAGTGGCCTGGCATGGCCAGGTAATTGGGGAGCTCCACTCGCAATCTGAGGGTCGCGGGTTCGAATCCACCAAACATGCTTGCCCTTTCAGCCGGTGAGGGCGTTATAATATTACGGTCAATCCCACTATTCGTTGGTAAAAAGAGTAGCCCAAGAGTTGGCGGTGGGCGGCGATGACTAGCTGCCTTCCCTCTAGTCTTTCACTGCTAAATTAGGGACGACTAGCGCAGATAGCCCTCGTGTAGCTTTGCGTGAAATTCATAACAAACAATTGATCAAAAGTTATTGATAAGTAATTTACTGCTTCTTCTCAAGTAATGAGTAAGTTGAAATCAAGCCAGCCTTACAATAGAATATGTATAAAACACACGAAAATTTATATAACCAGTTACAGTGGATATATAGTTTTGTGTACCTGATGTTTAGTTGCAGGTCCACTTTCCTCAACAAAGTGTTATTCAAAGCAGCTGCTATTATTATAGTTTCCTTATGCCCATAAGCAAGCAATAGATGATTAGCTGTTTCACAGTTTAGCGTTAAAAACGTACTGGCAGAGAGAAAGGTGATTTTAAATACGATGAAAACACGTACAGTACTTTTTTATATAGTGTCAGTAAGTGGTTGTGTTTATTTTAAAACGTAATAGCTTTTAAACGAGAGAGATAAAGACTTGTGATAAGTTGACCTTTGTACCTTCAGGTTTTAGACTAAACCAGGATTCAAGATTTTGTCAATAGACAGTGCTAACATTGTGGTTGTGTTTATTTTAAAACGTAATATCTTTTAAACGAGAGAGATAAAGACTTGTGATAAGTTGACCTTTGTACCTTCAGGTTTTAGACTAAACCAGGATTCAAGATTTTGTCAATAGACAGTGCTAAAATGGTGATTGTTCTGCCCAAAACACAAACGTAAAATTCTAATTCCGACAAGCCTATCTATCATGCGCGGGCACCGTCAAACAGTGGCTTAAACAGTTAAGAAAAGTTACATGTATACTAAGATGACCTTTGGCTGGACAATCTAGTAAGTGAGTCACAAAATCTGCTTATCTGGACATATTGGAGGAACAATAATTGTTTTATTATGTTATCTGGACATACTGGGGGAACAATAATTGTTTTATTATGTTATCTGGTCGTACTGGAGGAACAATAATTGTTTTATTATGTTATCTGGTCGTACTGGAGGAACAATAATTGTTTTATTATGTTATCTGAACATACTGGAGGAACAATAATTGTCTTATTGTGTTTCATATATATTTTGTGTATTCCAATGACTTGAATGTAACAGAGGGTGTCGCATCCAGGCTTTCTTATCGTACTTGGAAACTGATGGTTATGGACATGCGTTTTTCCCATCAAGATGGGTTTCCATCCCAATGATTTAGTACTTTGTAGCTGTATGTCGTTAGATGGCCTTCTATGTAACTGCTGGATTATCCTTTCCAGACTGTATCCTGAGTGCAGCGCTCTCTTGAAATTTGATTTCAAGGCTTGTATTAGAGAAACGGTTAATATAGTTCCAGAACTTGTATCTTCATGTGTTTAACAAATGGTCAAGACGTCTATAGAAGCGCTCTGAGGCCGATGGAGGTAATTTGAACGAGGTCTAAAACCTGGGTTCTTACCACATGTATAAGCAGGCCCGGTTTAACCAAAAGGCAGAGTAGGTGGTTGTCTATAAGTTCACTATGTCAAGGGGTTCACGGTAGCTATGATTTTTTTGTAACTCTCCTAAATAATTTCCTAATTTGGAAACTGTAGTAGTGTTTTAAAAACATTATATTTGGTCAGTGAAAAAAAAAAAAAAAGGTCTTGTGGATAAAGAGGCCCATTGTGGTTTTAATCTGATCCTGAGTATAAGCAGAATGTGAAAGCCATCGCTAATCAGTATCTTTGCAAATTAAGGGCTTTAGAACACTTGCATTGACTTAAAATGTTTAATAATAATCATAACATTTCAGAGCAAATATACTGTCGATTTTGTTAAATTAAAGCATATAACTTTGATTTAAAATTATTCACCTTTCATAGTTAAGTGATTGTTAACAGATGATATACATAGGATGGGTTTATTAAGTAGCATTACAAATATACCCTTTACAATATATTAAATTTAAACATCCATCATAAACTAGTTGTTTAACATCTGTTAAGGCTATGAAATATGATATCGTATTTTTATGCCACAATTATTTTGCGTATCATTGTAAAATGGTTCTTCATTTTATAGAATTAGCAACACATGCAAATCACAGATATTTTTCGACAATATCGGTGTAAGTATCCTGTAATATGATTAAATAACATAAACCGAATGCTCTTGGAACTGTCAACATTTTTGTATGTATGTATTTTGTTATCCGGGGAGATTTCAGGCCAGTTCATGATAGGAATAAAAAAAGTTTGCCTAACGAAACTAGCAGAGAGATATAAAATATAGCGTGAAAATCCTTGTATACTTTAAAAAGCGGCCGTTGAGATGTCATACAAATAAAAAAACGGGAAATTCATGCTTGCGTTCGCTGAGTCATCCGTTATACATATACAGTGATAAACTGTTGGGTTGAATCTGACCCTACATGTGTTTCACTTGGTCTTTACATGAAACAAGTGAATAGACTGAGTTAGATACGGTACGTATACTCACAGCTTGGACAATGATAATGAAGTAAAAAATTAGTAGTAACTTCTGAACAAGCTTTCTATATAAACCCGTACTGAATAGTGGGAAACATAACACACACACACACGTTAATGTAGACAGTTCGGTATAACAAGTTAGCAAATGCTTATAAATCTTTATACACACACACACACACAAAAGAACGATTAGCTTGTTTCGAATCGTTTGTTGGCGTCCTCGCTGCTAACGATACTTTCGGCCATAATCCAGTTAAGGATTAGAATACTTTTTATGAAAAAGAAGAAAGGTTGTTAAAAGTGCAGTCGCTCAATTGATTGTTCACAATCAACCAAAAATAAGTGAATTAACCAGTGAAACTTTAAGAGCGTTGATATTAAAACATGCACATACATGTTTTAAACTAAAAAACTTGGGGGAGGATATATTTTTTGCTAGATTTTGTTGATGATCTGTTACACTATGTTGGGTGTCTTTATATAAAAGTACGTTATATATATAGGCTATAATATACACGTATTAATGACTTGTTTGAAACTTCGTGTATACTTGTGTTCAACGTTGATTTATTAACACCATAGATAATTTTAGGGCTAATATATATATATATATATATATATTGTTTCTTAAAATGTCAGTGATAGAAGTTAACATAGAAAAAAATTAAAGTTATTATTTGAACAATATAATTGCAAAGCTACATACACGTGACAGTTTTGGTTTCATTTATAAGTTCTTACACTATGGAAGAAAATTGATACATCTTTGATTAATTATCCATAATTTGAAAACAGTTTGTCACACAATTTAGTACATGAGAATTACAAAATCTTTGACATTGTACAAGAGGATTTTGTTTTAAGGAAACAATTGCACATGAATCCATTATTCTATTGTACCAGAAGAATCATTAGAAATGACAAAATGATATCTTCGACAACATAATGTCTGTATTATCATTTATAGAAACACTGTTTAATAGAGACGCGTGACATGATACTTACATATGTTGAGGCTGCAATTTGTGTTTTGCCAGCAATCTTATTTTTGAAGTCTTCCCCCCCCCCCCAAATAGCTACATAAACTGTTTTCTCATTCCTCTTAGCAGTAGGAGACGGGGGTTGGCACTGTGGTAGAACTCTAGAACGAAATATTCCCAGTATTCTAAGCTGTGAGTACGTTGTAAGAGTGAGAGTCAGTTCCTTAGAAAGGATTGTGTTTGGTAGGGTGCTGTTGATTGGCTGTCCTTCTTCCGGTCGGTAGTTAAAATCTAGGGACTGCAGCAGATGCTCTTAGTATCTTTGCCATAGATACAAAATAAATAAAAATTACATACAAAGACAACATTTTTAACAGAAACGTACAAGAACATGCACATTTTAAAGACGTATCGAACTTTCTACAGTCTTCTTCTATAAATATGTGTCTTTTAAAGTACTACAGTGTTTTTTGTTTTTTTTTGTCTGTAATACATTCAAGAGTAGGATTCGTTTATCTGGAGAACCGTCTTGACGGACTTTGTGCACACACTTAGCAACTTTCTCCACTAACATGAAAATTATTGAACTAGATTATGGATTAACTTTGTATTTTCACTTTATTTGATAGACTCTGGACCCCTTTTATTTATATTTTATTTGTTCTATCCTTAAGAATTGCATTTTTTTCCCATCGTGGCTTAATTTCTTGTTATGAAAAAATTCAATTGAATGGATGCATGTGCAACGAAGAAAAAATAACCACGTGTGTGCATGTGAAACACAATAAAACTATGGAATGATGTAGCAGCAAAACTATGACTGTCGCGGTCATCTTTACGAGAGTAGGGCTTTAATTTAGTTTTTCTGTGTCTGGCTATGAGCATAGTCAGTTTTGTATGCCTTGAGTGGCGGAAGACCTGATTATATTATAATATGTGTCATTAGCATAGTTGGTAAGTTTAAAATTGTTTTTAATATGTTGCTGTGTTCTTAGTTATATATGTACTGAGGGTTAGCTTGAGAGCCAGTTTAGGGTTACAAATCCATGGTATTATGTACCACAAAGTTAAGGATACTTTCACAATCAAGAGATTGACTGTCAAACTATTAGTATTTACCGAATAACTTAACATCCAACAATACCAGATAGTTTGTTTACATATATGCATGTGGTGAGAAATATGTTTTACATCTATGCTGTTCTTAAATTGATTTCTTGTGTTGTTGTTGTTTTCTACTCGTTACAGTATTAAAGTTAATAATACATACATTCGGTGTAAGATTACAATACTTATTATCATAAGTTCCATTGGCAGTAAAATGGGACCTATGGCCGGTCGGTTTATTTCTGGCCTTTACTGTAAGCTTCACTGTTTTCTAAGGTAAAGGTTGATGTTGTGAGTTGAAGTTTATTACTATATATGTAGAGATGATGGAATATAAATTCTTGATTGTATGCTCCTTAGATGTTTATTAGTTTTCTTTCATTACCCCGAATGAACAGTTTCAATCATTAAATATTTTATTATTTTTTTTCTTCTCATATACTTAAGACGATGTTTGATCCACGATTATCATTTGCTCTGGTGATATAATCTATATACTACTAAAACTCTGAAATTGTTTGTTTGTGGGCTTGTCTGTAATTAAATACAGCAAAAACGGCGCACAATAGCGCCATGTTTATAATGAAATGAGAATAGGAACAGAATAAAACACGTTTCGTTAAAATCGGGCTACGGGTTACCGAGTTAGCCCCGTTTTCGGGTCACTTTTATGAAAATTTCTAGATGAATTTAGATA
>NW_013665930.1:630648-634418 GCF_000517525.1 Limulus polyphemus
TTTTTTTTGGGGGGGGGGGGGTCTCTGCCATAAATTTTGTTTATAGCATAAAGCTTCTAATTTAAATTTATTCAGGGTGTTTTATATCACATGCTAAGAGCTAGTAACTTGATCAATTCTGAAATATTTTGTTGATGAAATAAGCTGCTTCCAAAGTCTTGGGAGGAAAAATAAATTTATTTCATCGAGAATCCTTGTACTTTTTAATGGAACTATGGTTTATTTTGTTGTTGTTTAAGAAAGCAGTGAAGATTTTCTCAAACTGTATCATTGGAGTACAGAAGAAAAAAAAACGGTTCAGTGATTTCATACACATCTTTCATAATTATATATATCTACGAGCTTGCGCGTGACATAAGGACGCACGAGCCTTTCACTTAAAATTGATATATCTCGTACTTACTTACTTTGATTGTTATCTGTTGTCATTAGTGTCCACAAAGCAGTCACGAGTAAGGTATATCCCAACAAATTCAGGACGTGTTACTTAAAAATATAAGCTATAAAAAGTGCCACGTTTACTTTTGTTTGTTATATTGAATCAACAGCTGATGATAAATTGACAGGCATGGAAAGTACCAGAATTGTATGTGAACGATAAAGCCCAGCTGACCACTGAGGTATTACTGGTAGGAGTGTTGATTGCCTGACCACTAGAACCATAAAATATAGTGTGATCTACGTACCCATAGTGACAGGGGGGGGGGATATCCAAATACTTCCGGTAGGTTTGATTTATGAACACATTTTTATACTCCTTGATAGCGAGAGGGTGTTCGAGATTATCATTTTGTTCCCAACTGGTGTTGCCCCCTACTGGTTCAACGACAATTCTGAAGTTTTATAACACTAAAAATCGGGTTTCGATACCGGTGGTGAGAATAGTACAGATAGTTGTGTAGCTTTGTGCTTGACCACAAACAAACAAAACCACTTAGTGTTTGAAGAGAGTTAGTAGGCGCTCGAAACTTTAGGTCTCTTATAAAAAATAAAACCTTTTTTTTACAATTTTATATTTTATAACGTTTACTCATTTTACTTTCCTCAAAATATATAGTAAACGAAGTAGCAATAACGAACTACTCAGTTAGTGAGAACAATCAAACACAGAGACCTGTTTATGTAACGGATTCCAGAGTAAATAAACAGAAGTGGCATTTTCCTAATGAAGGTATAATTCCTGTTTGTGTACCAGTATTTATAGTAACTAGGAACAGATTTCCAAGTAACGAAATACTGTTTTTTGTTTAGTTTGCATTTATAATTGTTTCATAGTTTGTTTTGCTGTGTTAAGAGAACTTGTTGGTGCGTAATTAGATTCACTAGTTAATTAGGATGATTTCCTCGGGACAATATGACTCTAATACATGTTTATATAGATATAAGTAACTTCAATTAATTCTACAGTTTTAGTTACAAAACGCGAATAGTGAGTTGCCCGCACTGTATTGTATAATTACATTGGTGTCCAGTGGTGTTTCTTTCCTGCCATCTGAATAATTACAGAAATACATGCATTGCTTTACTTCAAGGGCCTACCTAAGTACATCAAGTAATGTCTATGTTTGAAGGGAAAAAAATGTTAAATTTTCTGTTAAAAATATTTACTAGTTTCTTTGTGGTTATTCAATTGCATATCCATTAAACTTATCTTACCTATTATGCATGTAATTATCTCTAAATACTACTTATTTGGAGAGATTCACAATATAATTTCGAGATGAATACTTTTTTTAGTATGCCTAAAATGTCAAAATATTTTTATATCAACAAGAAGCTTAGGAGTATTTAGATTACAAATAATATATTCCTTATACCTATACACTCCTATGCGTGGAATGGTCAACTAATAATTAGAAATTAAACTATTTAAAATGGCCTTGAAGATATTACAAGTTTTTCTAGTTTTAGAAATTATTTAGGTATAACAAATTGAGTTAGGCCTAAATGTGATTGAACTCGCTCGCATTTACGATAGGCCAGTACTGAATTGACTGGGTTGGCCATATGGGATTACGGTCAAAAACATAGTTAAGAGCGAGTGTACCCAACAGTTCATTATAAGCTTTATAGATAAGACTTTAAGAAATGTATATTCTATTAGCTATAGTCATTACCGGTATTAACTTTAAACAGTATTATATTCTAGTTATCGTTTCTGTTAAGAGTGTTTCATTTTGATTGTAGATTTCTTTTTTGATATTTCGGGCTTTACTAGAAAATAGAATTGGCAATTAGTAACTTTATGTCAAAAACCGTCTTATCTGAAATCTGTTGTCAGCTAGTATTACGGTATTATTTTCATTGAATCTAGTTGTCACGCCACCGTTATAATTGAACTATACGCACGATAAACCAGTTACTCTGAGTAAATGTTAAGTAATTCAAAATTACGTTGCTTAACTTTAAGACTTGTAGGTGAAATAAATTAAATGTGAACCTAATTATTTGTGTGTGTCGCCATCTGTTAAGCGTTTTTGTAGTTTGGAGAAGTGAACAAGTATTACTAAAATATCATTGAGCATGACTTGTTCATGCTAACAAGTGTAGTTTCTAGAGGTAAGTGGTAGTAAAAGTTAAAATATCTAGTTTGGGTTACGTAATATTCAATGTAGAAACTGTTGGTAGGATTGAAATATGAAAAAAAAACCATTTATCTGTTTTTGGTAATAATAATAACCACAGAATACAAAGAATAAATTTACAATTAATGTAGTTAAAAATATATACAATTACAAGTACTGCATAATTAAAGTGTTTGAAATGCTATCCAAGTCAAAAGGTTGTGAAACAAATGACAAAGTTAATATGTACAGTGTATTGAATTTTACTTTGTTAAAAAATATAACACAAATCCTTACATTTTCAAATAACATGAAAAGATAAATTAATTTTTGGGTATATAAAACAATATTGGTTACTCTCTGTGTATATATATATTATATAGTAAGGACATTATTCTGTGCAGTATGGAATCCACCTGGTACCTTTATCTGTGGACAGTCAATCCCTTAGTGTGTGACGTGGACAGTAGGGGGTGTGGCTGCCTTCCTCTGGTCTGCAGTTAAAAACTTAGGGATGGTGGCAGATAGCAGTCATAGTAGATTTGCTATAAATACAAATTATCAAATACAAATTATTTAAAAATGAGGTAGAAAATAAAATTAAGGTTTATAATTTGATTTTTGAGTGATAACTTTTCTAAAAAAATAAAGATGTTACTAACACTATTATTGTGTACTCTATTTGTAGCATAAAGTTTGAATAGAAGCTTTTTTTTAGGTTTACATAGTAATGTGATTGAGAGCATTGCGTATACATTCACACATTTTTCTATTGTACCAATGAAGCATGTGCATAAATGTAATGAAAGTCACCAGAATATTCTGTTGCTTAACAGGATCACATAGTCACCACAATACTATACTACTTAACAGGATCACAAAGTCACCATAATACTCAACTAGTTAACAGGATCATAAAGTCACCATAATACTATACTACGTAACAGGATCATAAAGTCACCATAATACTCAACTAGTTAACAGGACCATTAATTCATCATAATACTCAACTAGTTAACAGGACCATTAATTCACCATAATACTCAACTAGTTAACAAGACCATTAATTCACCATAATACTCAACTAGTTAACAGGACCATTAATTCACCATAATACTCAACTAGTTAACAGGACCATTAATTCACCATAATACTCAACTAGTTAACAGGACCATTAATTCACCATAATACTCAACTAGTTAACAG
>NW_013665930.1:635396-636251 GCF_000517525.1 Limulus polyphemus
ATTATTATGACAAATTTACTAGTGCACTGATCTGCTTATCAGATCACATCACTGAGTTTAATAGTGTTTGTATTCAAATCTATAGATCAAATAGGTTAAATTTATAGGTTTCCTTATAAAACATTCATAGACATTATCATACCATACACAACTTATCATCATGGGAAAGTCACCACTTACTATTTACCAGATCATTATGACAAAATCCCCACCATACTTTTACACAATACATCATAATGATATAGTCACCATCTTACTTTACAACTCAACAGTTTATCAACACAGAGTTACCATCGTATTTTACAACTTACCAGATCATTATTACAAAATCCCCACCATACTTTTACACAATACATCATAATGATATAGTCACCATCTTACTTTACAACTCAACAGTTTATCAACACAGAGTTACCATTGTATTTTACAACTTACCAGATCATTATGACAAAATCCCCACCATACTCAATACATCACAGTGATATAGTTTCCATTTTTCTTCACTAGTCAACAAATCATCATATAAAGTACCTAAAATACTTCTCAGTTGTGTAAAGTGAAAATGCATATTTTAATTTGTATTTATAAAAAAAATTGGTGTATGTACTTCTAAATTAAATTTTAAAGTGCAGGTAGAGCATTATTTTTTTGGTGGTATATCAGTGACAGGTATAAAGTTTGTTTTTGTATGTATCAAATAGTTGCACAGCATTTAACCTTTACAAACCTGATAGATATCAGAAAAAATAGTAGTGAATAGACCTCCAAGTTGTTTTGTTCAAAAAGTAAAAAAGGTATATAGGTGGTGTATAATTTGATTACAGATTTATCAGTTGCATATATGTACATGTTGAC
>NW_013665930.1:637136-639722 GCF_000517525.1 Limulus polyphemus
AGCACAGGCGAGTAGAAGTTCACGCATTATTTCTTCAGGTATTTTGGGTGGAGACATGGTCGGGTGTCTGTAAACGTTGTCGTAGATAAACGTTGTCTATCGTATCCTGGAGGCGAGTAGTCCCTGTGGATTTGTGGCATGTAGTAAGTGGAGGAAGTCGTCTGTAGATGTTAGCATGTGTTGGGCAGGCATATACGGAGTGATGATGTGGTTTAGGTCTTTGGCAGTCTTGTATATAGGGGTAGGAATTTGGGATATGATTGGCCGTAGAGGGCTGTTCTGTTTATGAGTTTTTTAATTAGCAACACAATGAACTTTATATCATTATGTGTACTGTTCAGATATTCACAGAACTGATTGACATGTTCCACTTTGTTAAAGATAATAAAAGTGTCATCTACATACCTTTGGTAGTATATGGGTTTGAAACTCTTGAGACAATCCTTCAACCGTTGCTTCTCATGATAACACAAAAATAGGATATCCAATGAAGGAGCCAATCTGGAACTCATAATAACTCATTTAGTTTGGTTGTAGATGTTACCTTTAAAACACAATATGGGACTCACTGGTGGCTAATTCCAATAGCTGCTGAAAAGCTAATGGGGAGAAATTCATTATGTCATTTCCATTTTCCTAAATAAAAATCTCTCTCCAACTCCATTCTCTCTCTCTCTCTCTCTCAATGTAATGTTCTTATACATGGATTAAATGTCAAAACTAGTGTTCCCTGGAGGGTCATTGCTAAAGTTACAAACTTTTGATGCTAAAATGTAGTGTTTGATCCCTGTGGTGGACAGAGCATGGATAGCACAATGTGTTACTAAAACAACAGCAAAGAAGCTAGCACAATACACATTCCTATTAAATTTTACGTCTTGCACTTCATTGGAAAACATAAAAATGTCTTTTATAGTATACTCGTTATGTGTAAACTGATGCAAAAATTTCACTAAAAAAGCCTGTCAGTTCATGATTACAAATACCTGTATTTAATACTACTAGTCTTATTGGGCAACCTTCTTTATGAATCTTTGAACTACCATATAATGTATCAGGATAGCATCCTGAAAAGTCTTATCTTAAGTTATTCATCCTTGTCAATATATTATATTTTTGCAATTTCAATAAGAATCTTTCTAACCTATTTTATCTGGTTTTGGTAGGGTTACTTTTAAATTTTTTGAATTTACAATAGCCATTCACAATGTCTAATATTTTAGAATGTAATCATATTTATGTATTATGACAACACAATCCTCTCTATCAGTCATCAATAATCTTCCCATTTTTATTTCATTTTCTTATAGCATCCAATTCCTCTTCATTAATGTTGGAGAATTTATAATTATTGAAAGCTGGTAAACCAGTTTGAGTTCTAACACTATTATCAGATTCATTACCATCCCAGATCTGTTTTTTAGGCACCAGTTTTAAGTAAATCCAAGGATAACAAGTAATTTTCAAACTTAAGTTGAACAGACAAACTTCAAACCTTCTGACAACAGTTTAATGTATAATTAGACAAATTACATCTGATTTCATAGGAATCATTAATAAAAGTTGTTGATAGGTGTTTTGTACAGTTCAAACTTTTAGAATATCAATTGCAGTTATCACAAGTATAAAACTAAATATTGTAATGATTCTTCTGTATTTAAGGTTATATGTGTCTGTAACGCTGAGTTTACTTATGTATTTTGTATACTTGAGTCATTGTTAACAATACTTAATAGGGTGTATATTTTGTTTATATCTTTGTTAGTATTGTGCTTTCCTTGTCATCACCTTACCATCCTCTAGTTTACTTTGATGCATTATTATGGTTGTTATTATTAAATTATAGAGAAAGAAAGTGGATCATCATTGAGTGTAAAGTAGCAATAAATAAACAAATATTTTTAAATTGAAACCACCTATTCAAAACGTATTATCTTTCATCTGCCCATTTCTCACTGCACTTGTTCACGTTTCACCTGGTGTATGAATATATTTAACTAATTATGTTTATTATTTTCCATTTGGAATGCCAACTCTATTTGTTTTTATGACACCATGAGTGAGTTTGCTCTTAAGTCATACATACTACAATCTTGTCCAAATACTTCTGTATACAGTCTATCGGCTCTGTATGAATGGGGGATTCAAGAAAGATGCTTCTTTTTTTTCACAGACTTTTAGTATCACGAAAATGAAGGTTTTGTTGTCTCGTGCATATTAAGTATTTTGCTGTCATGCAAGTAAAGTATAGCATTCCTTCAATTTTGTTTGGTATAATGTAATAAACTGTACTTCTATTCCAAATGAAATAGTACCGAGCGTGGTTTTGTGGTTAGCATATAGGGCTGCGGATCCGGTCCGTGCTTTGGGGAAAGAAGAAAAATTTGCGTTAACTTCTACATAAACGTTACACAATTCCCCGTTCCCTGCAGAATCAGAACTAGTTTCCAGTTATAGAAGAGATGCGTTTGTTGTGGAACTTTCAGATGAAAATATAGTAATACCTCCCCCCCCCCAAAAAAAACAAACTAACAACAACAAACAAACAAGAGTTTCACAAAAATATAGTTTATATATACATTCTGG
>NW_013665930.1:640194-646557 GCF_000517525.1 Limulus polyphemus
ACCCCCCCCCCCCCCCAAAAAAAAAACAAACTAACAACAACAAACAAACAAGAGTTTCACAAAAATATAGTTTATATATACATTCTGGCTATAAATATTTTGTGACAGAGGCATGCCTGGTTAGGTTTAATCAATAGAAAAAATCCTGTATAATCCAAAAATTTTGTCTAGCACGAAAGGTCTAGTTTATTAGTACTTTATTCAAATAACGACCTTTTACTTTTGCTTGGAAATTTTAACCCTTATGTTAATTCAATCAAACTATTCTTCTCGCATTCTGCACTGATGTTGTTCAAATTGTATACGAAACCTTAGGTATACATTCAGCAAGGTATGAATGAAGCCTCATGTTTCGTCACCACGAAATATCTTCTGTTAACTCTTAACCAATTTTTGATTGTGATTTTCCGAGTTTGCAACCCGAAGATCATTTCCACCCTACCCTGTTCGTTTGGGAGTTTTTGTTTGCATTTCCACGAATCCTCCCACAGTTAAGGAGCTAGCAGGACCAAACAAATGTGGCGACTCTGGGCGACCCTGGTGTGGGTTTTCTTAAATAAAACGTACTCAGAAAGTCCCGCACGATGGAGGCCTAGGAGTACATTTTCAGGATCGCTGAGCCAGACTCTGGCATCAGATTGTGTTCCTGTCCCCCCTCCCATTGGGATTCTGGGGAGCCTTGTTTGAAACTCTTCAGACCCATATTCAAAAGTTCAAGGAATCAAACATGGTTCGGGTGCCACTGGCGGGTGTCGTAACGTTTTTTTCTCTTTTTCTTTTTCGGGTGTGGACCCTTCGTGGGGTATCTATAGAAATAATTGGGAATAAGGGAGCAGGTTGAACGATATGGGGTCTTTATGAAGGGGGGCTTTGAACCCCGCAGAGGTTCGCGGATATTTTATATCAATAAGAGCAATTTTCACAATAACTTGCTAACATCTTATTATTAGATCAATCAAGAAATCTTAGCTTATAAAGTAAAAAATAACCCTAAATATATTCACGAAAGGTAGTTCTTGGAATGTGCACGCCACATTTAATTGTGTAAAGTTAAATTTAGTTATGTCCGGTTGTTGTTGAGATTTGTCTATATTAATATTAATTTCACACTAGGCCCCAGGATATATTATGTACGTTTTACGTTACCGGAGGTTATTTATTCTATGATTTCGGAAGAGCACGTTAATACTAAGATTCAAGTTGTCTCATCATAACTCCAGACAGAAACCCTGTAAAGTACTGAAAATATTTTTACTTCTATTTTAGTTGGCAGAACCCCCAACTCCTTTTGAGTGCGGGGTGGCCCTGTGGTAGAGCTCTGTTCCCATTTTTACTTGGGCGAACCGTGTTCGAATCTTGGCATTTAAGCTGTAAGAGCGTTATAAGAATGACAGTCTATCCCTTAGCATGCATAGTGTTGGCCTCTAGTCAGTAGTTCAAAATTGGGGACGGCAGCAGAAAACCTTCGTACCTTTGCCATACATACAAAATACAAGTACATCACACCTCATCTTTAGTGCAATCCACGACTACTAAATCCAGTAAAATTACAAAAGTTTAGTGCTATTAACGTTATCCAAAGTGTTGTTAGTAGGAAAACTTTATTATTTAATAAATATTCAGTTATCAAGATGATGTCACTTAGATTCATGTCGGTTGCGCCATCTGTTGTAAAAGCTGCACAATAATATCGTTTCTTGAATCTATATAAATATAATAGTGCTGTCTGTTGTATGTCTGTAACTACTTCGCAGGGTTTTTTTTTACCACTACTTCTCCCCCTGTGATGGATCTTCACCCAAATTGGTATGAAAGTTCATTAGGTCCATGCTGGGGTACATACAAATGTTCTGTTTTGCATTTTGTGGTTTTATGGGCGTTTTTGCGTGTGTTTTTTTTTTACCACTACTTCTCCTCCTGTTGATGGATTTTCACCAAATTTGGTATGAAGGTTTGTTGGGTCCATGGGATATACATACAAATTTGCAATTTCACATTTTACGTTTTGCAGTTTTTATGGCTGTTTTTACAATTACATATAAGGGAAGCAACGTTTCATGTTCTAAGATATCCTTCATTAATCATGAATTTACAGACTTGAAACTATATAACACGATATTTTTCTGTTGGTTAATAATCCAGTTTGCCGTTTGTTATATAAGGTAACCTCTCACGTTTGGTAAAGAAATGTTATTGGCTCTTAAGTATAGTTTTAGGAGTAGAGTTGACGCTGTTAGATTAATATTTAATTCAGGACGCATCTTGTATATCTACAAATTTTCTTTAGTGAGTAGCATTTCTTTCCTATTTGCACTCCCCGAGATGTTAGTGTTTTGAAGTGACAGGGGCGAAGAATGGACGACTGATTATATGCTGTGTTTTGCGTATTAACATCTTGGAGAGTGTGGACAATAAAGAAATGCTAGGCTCTTAAGTATCTAAAATTTAACTATGTAATGTAATTAAACACCAGTAACGATATTTTATAACTCCTTGTACAAATACCCCTTTATTTTTTTCTCACTGTCCAAGTACGGAGTGTTTAAGCCCTTTTTGTGAACATTTATTGGGAGGAGGCGTTCGGTTGGCCCCGTGCTAGAGGTCTGGACTTCGGAGCTGGCAAACAGGGTTCGATTCCGTGCGATACCACGAAATATTTCTACAATTTTGGTGCGTTATAAGAGTGACAGTTAAATCCCTTAGCGCGGATAGACTGTCATAGGGTGCTTCTGCTTATCTGCCTTCCGTCTGGTAAGTAGTTCACATTAAGGGACGGCGGCGTATAGCCTCAGTAGCTTTGCCACAAATATAAAGATATATGATATACATTTAGTTTATTAAAATTGCCTATATCAAAGTTTGGACAAAGTAATCTGCTTGATATTGTGTTATTAGCTTGAAGTAACGAAGAAAGAAGCCAGGATTTTACATGCAAGTCCATTCCCATTTGTCTATAGGCATTGTAACAAACGTTATAGTAGAATTCCATTCTGCCTTTGTTTTTTATTGGATTGTCTATATCAAAAACCATAGTAATAGTTCAACCAAATTAGGAAGTATTCACACAAGGTTCGTTTCAAACTGCCTTACTTCAAATCGTTTGCTTTGATGAATGTGCTAATTGTTCATACTTGCTGTGTGTACAAATATGCCAAGTTCATTTGGAAATGAACTGGAGTTCTTTTTCGTGGTTCACTTCAATGTTTTTTTTAGCACTCAGTTCACTATTGTTTACGTTACCATAATCAAGGAGACTTGGTTTATTTTACGACTGGATGTCGCCTTCATCGCATGCGCAATACCAGCAGGAAACAGCTTCGTTTTGTGAGGTTGGTAACCAGAATACGGCACCAGCGGCAACTGATGCAAGACAACGAAACGTCAGTGAACAGGTACAAAGTTTTTATTTTAGCGAAAATAATTCCATTCTGTTCCCTTGGGCTACCAGACGTCCTAGTGAAACTGTGATCGTTCCACTTCTGAGCCTTAAAGTAGTTTTGGCACATTTTTTTAAAAGTTTTATTCTGAACTGCTGGAAACTTCTATGAAAACCTTTCTTATTCAGTCTTTGAGAGAAAGTAACACATATTTGTATGTTTTTATGGGTTTTATGAAGCTCAGTCAGAATTTTGTGGTCTCACCAAATTTCTAAAAGTGCATTTGTTTCCTCTGGTATCCATCGCGTTTCCTGGACATATTTCTACTTGTGTATATGTAACTTATTGCTCATTAATTTTATTAATCTAACCTATATAAAAGACTGTGTGTTACGTCACGCTTGATTTCTCGAAATAGGAGGAGGAGGAGTCATAAAACCAAAATGCATTTATTCAGATAGAATAATTCGATTACTGTCTGCCCATTACGATTTTAGTGACGGGAATGCAAGGGGGTTGTGAAACCTTATAAGTGTAGTAAGTGTTGGGATCACTTAGCTTAGAGCTAAGTGCATAAAATGTATCATATCGATTCGATTTTAAACTTAAATCGTTTCTGAATTAAGCTATTTTCTGTTATATCACATAAATTTTACATAAAACACAAAACAAACCTCTTTAATCAACGGAGACTCTAAATTAAGAAATCAGCAAATATTTTTCCAGTTTTGTTGTCTATATATTTCATTTCATACTTTCAATACATAGATTAAGAACAATATTATGTTATACTTTAGTATAACCTTTGTATCGTTGGAACGTACTGTTACCAAAACGCACTGGCATTTCTATCAATTAGAAGTTCTTAATCTAATTGATTTTTACCAATAATTCTTCAATGAATATGTCACGAATTCATTACATGAATAATCTTAATTTTGATTGGCTCACAAAGGAATTTACCAAAGTTTGACAACCTCAAATGCACTTTGTTGACGGCACGGCATGGCCAGGTGGTTAGGACGCTCGAGTTGCAAACTGAGGGTCGCGGGCTCGAATCCCCGTCCCACCAAACTTGCTCACCTTTTCAGCCATTGGGGCGTTATAATGTAACGGTCAATCCCACTATTCGTTGGTAATATAGTGGCCCAGGAGTTTCTAAATTAAGGACGGCTAGCGCAGACAGCCCTTGTGTAGCTTTGCGCGAAATTCAAAACAAACAAACTTTGTTAGCAAAATTTATTTATTTTAGTTATATATGGAATGTGAGGTTAAGGTATACTATGGGGTGAGGGTAGTAGTACTTGCTCCGTCATTTTTGACGGGCTATACGCTAGTTTGTTCTATAATTGCACCGCATCGCACACTTGTTTTACACTCACCTACGGATACGAGGTATACTATTCTCAAACTGGTGTTTGCGTTGGATGTCTAGTGGTTGAAAGTAAGGGTCTGGGTTTTTGTTGTGTTCAGGGTCAAGGTAAGTTTTTTTTTACTGTAATTAAACTCATATACAGCTCACAATACACGTGTGAAACAAAAAACTGAAGGGTGCTTATGTTAGACTGTGCAGGCAGATAAGGAATTATCGGGTTTGGATTAAGTATAAGCAAAAATATGTGGTATAACAAACATGACACCTAAAAAGGATGTGGTCAAGTTAGGTGTTTTTTGTTTATGTAATTTAAGATTGTGTACAGAACATCTGAACCAGTTAAGCAATTCCAAACCTAACTTCAACGCATTTCGTTGTGATATTACAATTTGATTTATTTTTGTATTTTCATATTTTTGGTCGATTTGGCCTAGTAGTTAGCCTGCCGGACTGTGAATCCGATGGTCCGTAGTTCGCGTTCCCTTGAAGCAAAGTCGTTGGGATAGAGGGTGGCTTATACGTATGACTTTCAAATCTCACTATTTGATTAAAGTGGCATAAGAGTTGGTGACAGGTGCTGTTGACTAGTTGCCTTCCCTATAGTCCATCAGTTCGAAATTAGGGACAGGTAGCTTTGTGTGACCACACAAAACATTTTCCACTTTTTTATTGTTTTATGTTTTTGTACTGATCTATTTTAGCATTTAATGTTTTTAAAGACGTGTGCGGTAAATGGTTTGGGAATGAGTTTATGGTTTTAATACAAAGTCCCTTAAATCTTTCAAAAAATTCAGTTTTTCTCACTTTCTGCACCGAATCCCTTCACTAGATACACGAAGCAGGAATAAGGTAGTTTCTTAGTTCACGGTAAAGTAATGGATATATATTGCTGTTTATTATTTACGTATATATTTTTATATAAAACAATTTTTCACCCGGTCGTTACAGTTCATCTCGTCACACCCGATTTAACTGACAACCATGCATCTTGACAATAGCCTTGAAGCGTAGTTCCATTGCTAAAGGCTCCATCGTAAGGCTTTCATGCTCAAAGCACACCCATCCATCTTGTTTTCTCTCCATACTCCATCTAGTGTAAAAGGACGATTGTTTCCTATCGTCCATTTCAACAGTCCAATGACACAGAAATCTATAGACGCTGCTCTCAGTATATCTTCGTATGGAATAACACGAATACTTGTTTCATTCTCCAACTACTTGATATATGCGGACGACGGTTGAAAGGATATGTTGTGGAAGTAAATCGTGTACACGTGACTTGTTTCGCTTTTCCAGATGGAGATCCTTTTGGGTGCGGTTGCATACTATTGCTTTGGGTACATGGACAGCTTTCGCCAGTAACCTTTGTATTCGTGGATTTTCATCTGTTACAAGATGCTTTACTGTGCTTACCACATATGACTTGTTGCAGATCTCTTTCTGGATGGCCCTGGTTCCCCAAGTTGATTCATATTCCTTTGTTTTCCAATGGCATTAAGAACAATGGATATCCCAATCTGAACACATCTTTATATCTGACACGGTTACGTCGGCAATTTCACACCCAAAACTGCCCAGAATAATAATTCACTGTTGCAGTTTATATATATA